>NC_016091.4:27174474-27242785 GCF_000004515.6 Glycine max
TCCAAGTACGGATACGAGAAGCTTCCAAATTAGTGTACCAAACTACCGCGGCTCCGGCCAAGCTATCTTGAAAGAAGTGTATTAAAAGCTTCTCATCTTTAGAGTGTGCGCCCATCTTGCGACAGTACATCTTGAGATGGTTTTTGGGACAGGTCGTCCCTTTATACTTGTCGAAGTCCGGCACTTTGAACTTCGGGGGGATAACAACATCGGGTACTAAGCAACGATTCGTCATGTCTGCGAACGGATAATCTCCAAATCCTTCCACGGCTCTCAATCTTTCCTCGAGGAGATCGAGCTTCCTCCTTTCTTCAGTTGCCGGGGGCGGTCCTTCCGTGGACAAAACTATTGGTTGTGTCGTGATGTTGGGCTGAGGCAACGTGCTGGGTGACGGCCCTTCGGGGATCGGGGGATAGAACTCGACATCCCTTCGAGCATAGTCTTGAGGGTCTTTGTGGACCTCGTCGGGCTGTTGAGGTGGTTCTCTTTCAAGGACGGGAGAAGCGAGATGGCCCGCATCGTCTTGTAGGACGGGTGGTGAGTAGTTGGGCGGCAATCCATAAGGGTAAGCCGCTCGGTTGTATCCCAGGTGAGGGTTGCCATCGTGCCCCAGTGTGTCCCTTCCCCGTCATACTATGTTTGAGGGAGGATGGTGCGCAGTTGCCAAGAGAGTTGGGTCTGCTTCGGCAGCCGAACTGACAGCGGCAGCGGTGGCCACATTTTTCTCCATGAGCTGCCTCATTCCTAACATGGCCTCCATCATGGAAGCCATCTGTTCTTTCAAAGCCGACATGTTGGCTTTCATCTGTTCCTGTGTCTCCTCTTGATCACCCATCGTTCTAGATTTGGATCTGGTGCGATAGGGATGCCTTGTGGCACGTTTAGTTATGGTGTTTTTCCCTAAAAAACCAAACGTGAGGAGTGGGTAAAGAAAGAAAGAATGCATGCTAGAGATAAGATGCGGGAGTGATTTGATTTGCACAAGCTTTTTGGAGTAGAAACATGGGACCAACTCATTTTGTTTCAAAAAGTTGTATCTAGTCAAGGTCTGAGAGACCATACAAGTTTCCTAGCGATTTCTAATTATGTGGGACATTAAGTCTATCATATGCTAACAATAGCCGAGAAGCCCGTGAATTTCTTCGGGGGCGGAGTAGGTGTCCGCCATCGCCTTGGCCTTGGCTAACAAACGGGGAAGTTCTTGACTCCCGTTCAAAGTAAGAGCAAACCGATCCATCCACATGGTTTCCTCTTGGTGTAAAGAGTCGATCACCCTTCCTCTAGCCTTTTTTTCCGCGTATACTTGAGCATACTCGTCCGCGACCCTATGCTCGTGGGCCGTGGCTAGACCTAACTCTTCTTGGTACTTGGCGATGATAGCTAGCATGTTGGTCTCCGTCTCGCATAAACGCTGAGACAAGCTCCTTTTGGACCTTGAACAGGCAACTAACTCCTCTTTCAAGACCATGCTATGTGCTCGCGACTGGTCCCTCTCTTCCCTTCGCAGCTTGAGTTCACTGTTGCTACCCCACAAAGCTCCGCGAAATTTGTTACGGCCATACTCTTCCTTGCGAGCCCTCTTGGTCTCTTGTTCAAGGGCTCTCGTGGTAGTTGCATTCTCTTCCCGTAATCCGACACACTCTTTCTGGATGTGTGTAGCGGCCAACTTGAACTTCTCCTTGGCAAGTTTTGCCTTTCCTACCTCACTTT
The DNA here is from genome assembly GCF_000004515.6 of Glycine max. Classification (NCBI taxonomy): domain Eukaryota; kingdom Viridiplantae; phylum Streptophyta; class Magnoliopsida; order Fabales; family Fabaceae; genus Glycine; species Glycine max. The sequence goes on from NC_016091.4 coordinate 27,176,185, forward strand.
TGAGAGCTTGGACTTCTTCGTCCTCCTCCGGTGCCTCAAAACTCTCTTCGCTGACGACTTTTAACTTGGCGAGCCAATCTAAACCTCGTATATGAACTTTCAGCCATTCATGGTAGCAACCAATGATGCCATTACGAATGCCCCTAAGTTCTTGATCTTTTCTTAACGGGGTTTCCCATGCCTTATGGATTCTTTGTATAGCCTTGAAATTTTGCGCGCCGAAATCCCTCACAAGGAAAGGAGACATGTTTTCTTCCGTCGGTGCTCCCCTCATGGGGTACCCTAGTTGTCTTATAGCGAGCGCGGGATTGTAGTTAATACAACCCTCGTTCCTATCAGCGGAATGTTTGGGTACCCTCCACATGAGAAAAGGACTCCCTCCTTTCCTTCCTTCCATCGGGGAACCAATGGATTGCTCTACCTCCTATCCCAGCCAAAAGCTGGTCCCAATCTATTCTTCTCTTTTCAGTACACGAGCGATGGCTCTGGAGCGGACATGGATGCCTCGTGTCTTGCTGGAACAGGTGTGAAACCAACTAAACACAGAGAGCGGGCAAGCAACAGATGATCCGTGCGCTACTCTTTTCGCACCTTCGGTCAAATGTGTCAAATAAATCTGCCAAGACAGCTACTACCGGACTTTCCTTGCTATGGTGGTATGCAAGGAAAGCGTCGATTGCTGCTAGGTCCACCAAACCATCTATGTTTGGAAAGAGGACGACCCCAAAAATTAGCAACGCTAACACATCCATAAACGGGACCCAATCCCCTTGACTTGCCATATCCTTCGCCTTATCTTCTAGGTACTTCCGTGGTAGGCTCGCTATGCCGTTTCGAGTCTGTTTTATGCGGTCCAAACCTCTCGCTGAATCCTTGACCACAGTTGCAATTCTGCTCAAAGAGGGGAGACACTCGGAGGAAAGGTATGGTTTTCTTCCCCCGAGAGGACATCCTAGAATTTCCTCAAATTCTTCAATGGTTGGTACCAATTGGAAGTCTCCGAACGTGAAGCATCTCAAAGGCTGGTCGTAGTATTGGGTGAATGATGCAATGGCTTCTATGGATGTCTCTGCTACGGTCAACTCTAAGATCTTTCCGTAAATCTTGCGGAAAGCTTGCATTTGGAGAGGTTCCATCAACCGCCCTAATTCCTTGATGCTGGTGGTATCTAGGCTTTTAACCTTGACTTGGTAAAACCTCTTGCCCGTTTTATTTGTTCCCATGCTTACTAAGGTGAGACAAAAAGCCGGTGCAAATCAAAACTCCGATATCTCATGGGTGGAATGGATGAATGCATGAAGGAATGCATATGACACAGATGCAATCTAGGAATGCGGGGGCCCGAGGAATTGTCTCCTTCTTAGATACAACGTCTAGGGGTAGCAAAGTGCCCCAACGTATGTATTTAAAACGGTGACCCGGACCCTCCATTGATTTGTCTATAGAGGGGATCAAGACAAAATCCCTATGCATATGCAAAAGGCGCAATGACAATATCCACTGAACATAAGCAAAAAGGGTATATGATATTTATGCATGGCAGTGTGAAAAATGGCACGCAGCGTTTAGTGATAACCCCCAAGGTAGTCATATCTCTTTTGATAGTTTCTAGAGGTATCATTCTCTTCGAAGAACATATTGCAGCAGTAGGGACTACTAGCAACAATAAGTTTTCAAAGAGAAAAGCTCTAGATGAGGGTTCACTGTAATCAAGCAAGTCGGGGACCTAGCATGATCACAGATTCACCTCCGCTCCTTATGTTCCCATGAACCCGGGTATAGGGCCCTTTTTCACTCACAATGTGTGCAAATAGTGTTGGTGTTTGTGTGCATCAAATGAATAAATATTTACCTCATGCATACATTTTAAAACGCACTAAAAGCAATAAAAAGTTTATATACACAAGAACATAATGAAGGGAAACCAACAACGGGATAAGTCACGGTAAAACATTGCACAAGATTAAATGGCCTAACTCTCTAAAAACTGTCCCCAGTGGAGTCACCAACTGTCGCAACCTACCCTTCGGCGGGAGGGCGACGCGTGACTCGCGGGATGCGTGTTCCACGAAAGGAATACGCGCGGAGTCGCCACCGACGTTTATTTGAGGAAAACGTCGGAAAAACCGGAAAAGACGCGATCTACGAACTTTTAAGTGAAAGGTTCGGGAGTTGTATTTACGCACGGGGAAGGTATTAGCACCCCACACGTCCGTCCCAAGGGACGGCAGCCTTTAATCAAATTGTGCAAACGTGACTTTGATTTTTATGTTCCCTTTTTATGTCTTTATATCCTTTACACCCTTTTTTATATTTTTCTCTTTTGTGGTCGACAAGGGTGTTTCCCTTTGCTCCTACGTATTCCTCAATTGCGATGAGGAAATCAGACCTACGTAGTTCTTTTATCAAGTGATTCCTTTTTTACTAAAAAGGTGATCATTTTAAGGCGTTGGACCTTGAAAATGATCCATTTTTACTTAGTGAGAAATTGAAATGATAAACTTCAAAAACCTATTTTTATGGACGAGCTTGACTAGGCGAGTTGATTTTAGCCTTAATTTCACTTTAGTTATTAGTCAATTCAATTAAGAATGAGAAATCCCAAAGAGAAAACGTCCGATTGATTTTCCGCTTTATTTTTACTAAAAGACATTTTTTGATTATTATACCTCTTTTTTTATTTCCAACGTGGTTACGGCACGACCGAACGGTCGGAATTCATTTTAACCGAAGTTAACGGATAATACAATTCAAACGATCGGTGGAAATTTATTTTATTTTTAGGTTAAGCGAGAAATGACTTAAGTAAAATGGCTTAAGCACGTCAAGAGGGGGTATAAAAAGTAAATGAAACGAGAATAGAAATACACAAAACACAATGTGGACCACCACGGGTACATAGAATGAATCGAAAAGCTCAGTTCGAGGTACTTACCCGTTGAAGATCGAAGAACGATGAAGAACGAATGAAGAACGTCGAAGAACGGTCGAAACCTTTGCGAAATTCTTCACGGAAACGTTTCAAAAGCGCCTCGGCTTAGATTTTCTTCACGGAAACAATTTTTCCAAGCAAATTCGAAAGAGAGAGAAGCGCCTAAGGGGTTGAACCCTTTTCCTTCTCACTTCCTCCCCTATTTATAGCAAAATAGGGGAGATGCTTGCCGCCCAGCTCGCCCAGGCGAGCAGGGTTGCTTCCTCCAGAAGCAACAGCCTTCTGGAGGAATCTTCTGGAGGGCCCAAGTGGGCCTGGTTGCTATTTGGGTGATTCTTTTTTCGTAAAGTTACGGAAACTTACGAATTTCGTAACGATACTTGTTTTCTTTCCGTAATGTTACGGAACCTTGCGGATTACATAATCATCCCCTTTTTGACTTACGGAATGTTACGGAACCTCACTAATTATGCAACGATGCTTCCATTTGATTTCCGGGGTGTCACGGAACCTTACGGATTGTGCATCAATATTTTCTTTTGTTTTCCGACATGTCCCGGAATTTCACAAATTGCCTAATGATGGGTGCCAAGCACCTTACAAGGACCAAACAAAGGTCGCATGTCATCAAGCAAAGGTCCCCGGACGAAATTAGGGTATGATAAGACCTATTGTATAGAAATTTTGATGATTGTATATATTGTGGCTGAAGCCACCACAATTTTTACCTTTGCTCTGGATGTCACTATGTTATTTTGCAAAATCCCATGTTTTGGACAGTTTTAGATGATAAATATAATTATATTTTATCTTGTTAATTGAAAAGGAAATGTTAACAAACTTTATTTGAAAAGAGTTTACCGACCGCATCTTATTATTTCTCACGTGACAACCTAAAATGATGGCTGGTATATTTTTTTTTTGAAAGAGCAAAATAGTTTAGAGGTTATGAGTGATCAGAAAGAAAGGAATCCGAATAGAGTTGTGAACTAGCCAATCAGGACTTTATAGTGATAATTTTCCTTCTGAACTTAATTACCGTGAAATGAATAACAGTGCGAAAAAAAAGAGAGAGAAAAAGAAAAAAAAAATTCTCATGGTTTCTGCTATTTAATTTACTACTATTAAACCAGTCAATATTTAGGGATGCCACATGGGGTGCTAATACCTTCCCCGTGCATAAAAACAACTCTCGAACCTTTCACACTTAAAGTTCGTAGACCACACCTTTCCGGTTTTTCCGATGTTTTCTTCTAATAAACGTTGGTGGCGACTCTGTGCATTTTCCTCCCATGGAAGACGCACCTGTGAGCCCCGCGTCACCCTCCCGCCGAAGGGTAGGTTGCGACAATAGTTTAGCCTAATCTTGCTCAAGCATCGTCCACAGATTCCTCTTGTTGGACTAAACTCAACCAGGACTGCATTAAAACACACATACACAACTAAGTTATCGCACCCCGATTCCTCGTGATAGTACGACAACTTAGCCCTGTACTATCAAGGACTTTAGAATCAGACCAGTTTTTACTGTTGAATAACCCTAACAAAGCATGCATTTACGTGATCAAGGTAAAAACATACTGGAGTGAAAAGCAGATAGCACAGAGAACACACAAAACATCATTAAATAGATAGAAATATATTTACATCAGGTACCTGCAGGGAAGATCCAAAGAGGATTTAGCTTTCCATAACCAGGAAGCCTTCTTTACAACAAAGAGAAGAACAAGATGAAAGATTGCAAAAATACAAGTGGTGAGGATGTGTCCTTCACCTCTAGGATCTCACAATCACTCACAAACTCATCTCAAGCTCTCAAACCGGCTCCTGCTTCAAGCTCTAGTCTCTGCAGATCTTCACACAGCAAAATCTCTCAAAACTCTCTGGAACTTGGACCTTTCTCTCTCTATAATCTCTAGACATGCAAAGCTCTGAATCCCAGCCCAAACTCTCTCTCTAAAATCTGATTTCATGCTTAAATAGGTGGCCTTGTTTGTGCTCGTGGGCTTAGCACAATTATGGACCGCTTAGCGCACATTAGTGAATTTTGGCTTAGCGCGTGCCTTTCTCGCTTAGCGGATGGACTGAAGCGGTGCGCTTAGTGAGATGAAGCGGTGCACTTAGCAAACCTGTACAACTCATCTTCTTCCAGAGTCTTCCTCGCGCTTAGCCCATGAGTGTTGCGCTTAGTGGACGCTAGCTAAGCCAGCAGATTGGCTTAGCAAGAAGGTGAAAAACAACACTTTTCAAACCTTGCCTAATTAAACACATAAAATGGAAGTACTAAGTATTTATTACCTATACTTAACAGAAAATACTTATAACACTACAAAATAACCATAAATTGGAAGAGTTTGATACAATTTACACAAGTTTTATACACAAAAGTTAGTCGTATTCACCGACTAACACCTACACCTGTGTCCATTCCTCCCAACAAGCATCCAAAGACTACTCCCACAAAGAGTACTCCAAAGAAGTTGATTGAGAAGAAGAACACCAATAAAAAACTAAGGGACTAGAGTGAAATAAATAAAGAAGAGGTCCCTTAACTTCAAAGGAAAAGGAAACACAATATGGAATCAACAATGTACATATAGAAATATAAGCAATAGTATATTAGAGGTCTCTAGCCTTAATATAATTGATGAACATGGAATATATCAATCCATAACTACATGAAAGTTATGAAGTTTGATGAATCACTTTTTGAGAGATATTTTGTGAGTTTTTGTGCCATTTCGCATGAATTTTCTTGGCATAACTAACATTTGGACACTAGTTTTGTATTTCAGAAGTACAACTGCTCAATTGAGTGAAAGAGTTAGAAATTGTATGACTTTAAGAAGATTTGAAGACTCTACACTTGATCACGGTCGTGGTGCATTTATCACACCTATCGTAAGTAGCACGAGCATAATAAAATGATAACAACCCTCTAGAACAACGTCAATGATGAAGGTGTTGGTAAATTCACCATGGCCATGTTCAATTCATGAGTGTCATGATCAACCATGAGAGCCATAGCCAATTCATAATGGCCTAGAGCTTCAGCATCACTTCCGACTACGACCAAGGTGGATTTTGTTAGACACTAGATGATCCATACATCTCTTAAGATTTTGATGAAAACAAAGATATAAATTTGAGTTAACCATTCTATTACATGTAAGTCAAATAGGTTTGATGACTGAAAGCAATACTAGGTGAGAGTTATCCAATAATGGACACCTCATCCATTGGAAGCATGAAGTATTGTCCAATTCATCCAAGCAGTAAGTGGAATAAGCATTTCATTTGAATTATTAATTTATTCCAATTTATATGATTTTATTTAAAAGGAACATATCTGTGAATCTATCTTTAATTTCCTTTTATATGTCTAAAGGACCATATTGAGTTATGAATGACAGATATAGAAAGTCCTGATCATATTAGATAGAAACTCGCAATATCAGCTTATTTCAAGAAACAAGATCAATTTTCATAATGGTCATATTATTCAATTCCGAAGACACTCTTCACAATTACAAGCATCTTTCTACCTATAAATACAACATCAAGGATTGAAAAATGACAACGAACAAGAGTCGTGAATCAAGAAACGAGAGAAAAGAAAAACATTAGTTGAGAAATACACTAAGCTTAAGAGAGTCCATTCTTTGCAATACACAAATTACTTGTGAGAGATTAAAATCTTATTGTAAATTCACTCATTGGGTGTTGCAAAGAATCTTTGATTCTACATCAAACTTCTGTTTGTGAAAGCCACGCTTAGTGACAAAACAATACTTGGGTGTTCTTTCATTCAGGGGGAGTCTGAGGATTGTGCCAGTAGTGGCCTTGAGAATACTAGTAAGCCAGAACTGGCAAGAAAGAATACTGGTTGTAATTAAATCTGATCAGTGGAACCCTATACTAGTTGGTAAAGGAGAACTAGACCTAGCGTAGGTTGAGCACACTTGTAAAAAATGAAGTATTTTTTACTGCTCTTCTTTAGCTTATCAAAGTATTTCAAAGTTTATTATTGACACATTCTGCACAATTTTTTTCACTAGAAAATAAGTTTTATATATCATTAGATGACAGTCCACTCTTACTCATTCGACGAGAATTCTTATAAACTTGTCTATCATAACATCTTCCATTTAGAAAGGATTTTATATTTTCACTAACACACCATTCAACCCCTCTTCTAATGTGATTTGTTGTATTTTAGTTGGTATCAGAGCTCGACCTCTCGGGTTGAGTATTACTACAAATACAGTGGAAAAATCCTAAAGTCAAATAGATATGGAAGAAGGATACTCCACAAACAAGCCACCACTATTCAAAGGCGAAAAATATGACTACTAGAAGAAACACATAATAGGTCATTTCGAGTCTATTCGTATAGACCTCTGAGACTTCATAGAATATAGCAACTACATAACACTAGACGATCAACTTAATGAAGTACCTAGAACCTCTTAGACAAATGCTCAAAGACAAAGGTTTCTATTGAACTCTAAAGCTCGAAACGCCCTGTTGTGCATCCTCTTTGATGAGGAACATACAAAGGTCCACAACTACAGAAGTGCAAAACAAATGTGGGACACATTAGCTTTGATGTATGAAGGATCGTCATAGGTAAAACACAACTAGCTTAACTTATTAACATGTAAGTATGAACTATTCACTATGGAAGATGGTGAAGATATACAAGCCGTGTTTGGACGCTTTCAAACTATTTTAAATGAATTATGTTGTCTTAACAAAACTTTTGAGAACTATCATAACATTGACAAAATTCTAAGAAGTTTATCCAGAAAATGGAGTCCACAAGTGACAACTGTTAGACAAATGGCCTCAGTTATCTTAAGAAGGGGGGGGGGGTGAATTAAGATAACAAGGAACTATTCCCCAATTAAAATTTTACTCTCTCTTTTTAGATTAACAATGCACCCTTAACATGAATTACTCAAAAGAACATTCAAAATAAACTTCTTTCAAGCCAAAGATAAATAGCAATAAATAAAAGAAGTTTAAGGGAAGAGAGAAATGCAAACTTGATTTATACTGGTTCGGCCACTTCCCGTGCCTACGTCCAGTCCTCAAGCAACCCACTTGAGATTTTCCACTCTCTTTGTAAAACTCCTTTTACAAAGTCTGAACCACACAGGGGCAACCCTTCCCTTGTGTTCAAGAATCCTTTACAACATGAGACCCTCGGTCTCTTAATCCCTTTTCAGAAGTAAGAAGAAGAGAAGAAGAAATCTCTCTTGAAAGAGATAGATTGTACAATGAAGATCAATCACAATTCCTTATTGAATATGCAAGTGTTTGACCAAGGAATCTTTGAGAGGATAAGACATTTCAATTCAGAAAAACTCTCTTAATCTTTTGAGAGGATAAAACTTTTTGGGCAATGAAAACTCTCTCACAATTCGTGTTTCCAAGTCACATATAAATAGACCTTTGATGGTCATTCATAAAAACCATTTGAATAGATGTGACTCTTAGAAGTTATTTTCTGAAAATCTCCTCTGGTAATCGATTACAGGTTTTAAAAATTTGAATTAAAACGTTTATTAACTGCTGGTAATCGATTACCAATATTGTGTAATCGATTACACAGTCTAAAATTTGAATTCAATTTTTTAATAGCTGTTGTAAACATTTTTGGCCACTGGTAATCGATTACATCCTCTGGTAATCGATTACCAGAGAGTAAATCTCTTGAAAAACACTTTTTAACTTAAATTACTTGGCCAAACCTTTTGCTATATCAATTAGGAATTCCCTTCCTAAAATACTAGTGATCATCTTGATGTTGTTGCTTGTATTCTTGAATCATTGTCTTGAATTTAAACTTGAAAAGCCCATTTGCATCATTTGCATCAAATCATCATGATCATCATCAAAACACCAAAGGCATTTGTGTCATATGCATTTCTTCATGCATTCATCCATTCCACCCACGATAGATGTCAGAGTTTTGATTCGCACTGGGTTTTTGTTTCACTTTAGTAAAACATGGGAACAAATCAAACTGGAAAAAGGTTTTATCAAGTTAAGATTAAAGGCATAGGTATCACCAGCATTAAGGAGTTGGGGCGGTTGATGGGACCTCTCCAAATGCAAGCCTTCCGCAAGGCATACGGAAAGATTTTAGATTTGACCATAGCAGTGATATCCACGGAAGTCGTTGTATCACTCACCCAATACTATGACCAGCCTTCGAGATGCTTCACATTTGGAGACTTCCAATTAGTACTGACTGTTGAAGAATTTGAGGAGATTCTAGGATGTCCTCTTGGGGGAAGGAAACTGTATCTTTTCTCCGGGTTTCTTCCCTCTTTGAGCAAGATTGCAGTTGTGGTCAGGGATTCGGCAAGAGAGTTGGATCATGTAAAGAAAACTCGAAACGGCATAGTGGGCCTACCACGGAAGTACTTAGAAGGCAAGGCAAGGGATATGGCGAATCAAGAGGAGTGGGTCCTGTTTATGGACGTATTAGCATTGCTAATCTTTGGGGCTGTCCTTTTTCCAAACATGGATGGTTTGGTGGACCTAGCCGCAATTGATGCTTGCATATCACCATAGCAAAGAGAGCCCGGTGGTAGCTATCTTGGCGGACTTATTTGACACATTTGACCAAAGGTGTGAGAAGAGTAGCGCTCGGATCATCTTCTGTTTACCCGCTCTTTGTGTATGGTTGGTTTCGCACCTATTCCAACAAGACATAAGGCATCCATGTCCGCGCTGAAGCCATCGCTCGTGTGTCGAAAAAAGAATAGTAGATTGGGACCAATACTTGGCTGGGATAGGAGGCAGAACAATCAACTGGTTTCCTCGATGGAAGGAAGGAAATGGGGGAGTTCTCTTCTCATGTGGGAACTACCCAAACATTCCATTGATAGGGACAAGGGGTTGTATTAACTACAATCCCGCACTTGCTATAAGATAGTTAGGGTACCCCATGAGGATAGCACCGATAGAAGAGAGCCTCTCTCCTTTCCTTATGAGAGATTTCGGCGCGCAAAGTTTCAAGATTATACAAAGAGTCCACAAGGCGTGGGAAAGCCCGTTAAGGAAAGACAAAGAACTTAGGGGCATCAATAATGGCATCATCAGTGGTTATCATGAATGGTTGAAAGTTCGTACACGGGGGTTAGATTGGCTCTCCAAATTAAAAGTTATCAACGAGGAGAACTTCGAAGCTCCGGAAGAGGATGAAGAAGTCCAAGCTCTAAAAACAGAACTAGGAAAAGCAAGACTTGCCAAAGAAAAATTCAAGTTGGTCGCTACAGACGTCCGGAAAGAGTGTGCCGGGTTACAAGAAGAAAATGCAGCTACCGCAAGAGCCCTTGAACAAGAAACCAAGAGGGCTCGCAAAGAAGGGCATGGCCGAGACAAATTTCGTGGAGCTTTGTGGGGCAGCAACAGTGAGCTCAAGCTTCGAAGGGAAGAGAGAGACCAATCATGAGCACATAACATGGTCTTGAAAGAGGAGTTAGCTGCTTGCTCAAGGTCCAAAAGAAACTTGTCTTAGCGTTTATACGAAACAGAGACCAACATGTTAGCCATCGTCAGCAAGTACTAAGAAGAACTTAATCTAGCCACGGCCCACGAGCATAAAGTGGCGGATGAGTATGCCTAAGTGTACGCGGAAAAGGAGGCTAGAGGAAGGGTGATCGACTCGTTAAATCAAGAGGCAACAATGTGGATGGACCGATTTGCTCTTACCTTGAACGGGAGTCAAGAACTTCCCCGATTGCTAGCCAAGGCCAAAGTAATGGCGGACACCTACTCTGCTCCCGAGGAGATCCACAGACTTCTCAGCTATTGTCAGCATATGATATACTTAATGGCCCATACAATTAGAAACCGCTAGGAAGTTTGTATTGTCGCTCAGATCTTGACTAGTTATAACTTTCTGAATAAAATGAGTTTATCCCATGTTTTTACTCCAAAGATCAGTGTGAATCAAATCACTCCCGCATTTTATCTCTAGCATGCATTCATTTTTCTTTACCTACTCCTCACATTTGGTTTTTTAGGAAAAACGCCATAACTAAACGCGCCCCAAGGCATCCCTATCGCACCAGATCCAAATCTAGGACGATGGGTGACCAAGAGGAGACACAGGAACAGATGAAAGCCGACATGTCGGCTTTGAAAGAGCAAATGGCTTCCATGATGGAGGCCATGTTAGGGATGAGACAACTCATGGAGAATAACATGGTCACTGCTGGCGCTGTTAGTTCGACTGCCGAAGCAGACCCAACTCTCCCAGCTACCACACACCATCCTCTCCCAAATGCGGTAGGACGAGAAAGGAGCATACTGGGGCACATCAGCAACTCCCATTGGGGATACAACCGGGTGGCTTACCCTTATGGACTACCACCTAATTACACACCACCAGTCATGCGTGATGAAGCGGGTCATGTCCCTTCCCCCGTCCTTGAAGGGGAGCCTCCTTGACAGTCATACGAGGTTCACGAGGATCACAGAGAGTATGCCCAAGTAGACGTCGATTTCTACCCCCCGGTTCCCATCGAGGGTCCGGCACCCAACATACTGCCTCAACCCAACCTCCCAGCACAACCAATATTCTTGTCCACAGAGGGACCACCCCAGCGGTGGAAGAAAGAAGGAAACTCGATCTCCTCAAAGAGAGATTGAGAGCTGTTGAAGGCTTTAGCGACTATCCGTTCGCAGACATGGTGGATCTTTGCTTGGTACCGGACGTCGTCATCCCCCCAAAATTCAAGGTACCTAATTTTGACAAGTACAAAGGGATGACTTGTCCTAAGAACCATCTCAAGATGTATTGTAGCAAGATGGGGGCGCATTCTAGGGATGAAAAGTTGTTAATGCACTTTTTCCAAGATAGCTTGGCTGGAGCCGCGGTCATTTGGTACACTAATTTGGAAGCTTCCCGCATCCGTACTTGGAAGGATCTGATCACTACCTTCCTTAGGCAATATCAGCACAATTCCAATATGACTCCCGATCACACTCAGTTGCAGAACATGGTTAAAAAGGAAAGTGAGACCTTTAAAGAGTACGCCCAACGGTGGAGGGAGCTGGCAACACAAGTAGCCCTTCCCATGGTCGAAAGGGAGATGATTACCATGATGGTAGACACCTTATCGGTGTTTTACTATGAGAAGTTGGTAGGCTATATGCCCTCCAGCTTCGCGGACATGGTATTCGCCGGGGAGAGAATCGAAGTAGGTTTGAAGAGAGGGAAGTTCGATTACATTTCCTCCACAAGTACCAATGCTAGGAGGATCGGAGCAACTGGGGCAAAAAGGAAGGAAGGAGATACCCATGCCGTCACTTCAGCACCTGCATGGGTCAAGCCACCACAAACCTCTCATGGTACCCATCAGTACGCACAACATCACCCGAGCTTCTCAGCTCGCGCCGGGGACTCTTCCAATTTAGCACCCGTACAGCCTAGGGCGCCCGCACCCATCCAGAGGGAGGCCCCCCAAGCTCCGGCTCCAACCACGACTTGCCTGGCCGGCAACGCCTACTTTGGCATCGGTTCCAACGCGATGAGGAACTTTCCCCAAGGCCAACTCCAGAATTCACCCCGATCCCAATGACGTACGAAGACCTCTTGCCGTCCCTCATCGCCAATCAAATGGCTGTGATATCTCTCGGGAAGATCTACCAACCTCCTTTCCCGAAGTGGTATAACCCTGACGCAACTTGTGCATACCATGGGAAAACCCCGGGCCACTCTACCGAAAAATGCCTGGCCCTTAAATACTAGGTCCAAGATTTGATAGACGCCGGATGGCTGACGTGTCAAGAGGATCGGCCCAACGTGAAAACAAACCCGCTAACCAATCATGGAGGGGGAGCAGTTAATGTCGTTGAGTCGGGTAGGCCGTGCAGGTCTAAGCCTTTAAAGGATGTGACGACCCCTAGGAGGTTTATCTACGAGGCCCTACAAAAGGGGGGCGTAATTCCCCACGGTGGGCACGGAGAGGATTCCTGTTTGATGCATCCTGGCGAGCTACATAACATGGAAACATGTTTAGCAGTGGAGGACCTGTTGCAATAGATGATAGATCGAGGCCGACTGGAAGTCGACGATGAGGGGAGTGAAGAGCAGCATATATGTATGCAGTCCGTAGATGAGAGAAGTTTTGGAAGGCCTAAGCCTTTGGTGGTATATTTCACCAAAGACGCAGCTCCCCAAATGCCCCGATACCCCTCGGTAGTTAAACCTGTTCCGTTTCCGTATCGAAACAGCCACGCAGTTTCGTGGAGGTATGCACCTCCAAACGAAAGGAAGAAAGAGGCCACCGACATCAGCTCGTTGTCAGTCAAGGTAACCAATATCATGTGGCTGAGCGGCGTGACCCGCAGCGGTCGCGTGTTTGCACCCTCTGATTTGTTGACACAACCCGCAAATGTTAAAGGGAAGACAAAGATAGTGGAGGAACAAAATGACAAAACGACCCTCACTCCGAATGAGGATATTCCAGTGAAAGGTCATCCGGAGAAAAGGTATGGTTGTGGCAAGAAAGAAGTATCGCTAGAGGAGGCAGGCAAGTTCCTCCGCATTATTCAGCAAAGCGAGTTCAAGGTCATTTAACAGCTCAACAAAACTTCGGCCAGGGTCTCTCTTTTGGAACTACTCATGAGCTCTGAGCCTCATCGGGCTTTGCTAGTGAAGGTCTTGAACGAAGCTCATGTGGCCCAAGATATCTCTGTAGAAGGCTTTGGAGGACTCGTCAATAACATCACCGCCAACAACTATTTCGCCTTCACCGAAGAAGAAATCCCTGCCGAGGGGAGAGGCATAACAGGGCTTTGCATGTGTCAGTCAAATGCATGGACCACGTCGTGGCCAAGGTACTCATCGATAATGGTTCCAGTTTAAATGTAATGCCCAAAAGCACGTTAGAGAAATTTCCGTTTAATGCTTCCCATCTAAAGCCAAGTTCCATGGTGGTTCGTGCCTTCGACGGCACCCACCGAGAGGTTAGGGGAGAGATCAACCTCCCTGTACAGATAGGCCCCCATATCTGTCAGGTTACCTTCCAAGTAATGGATATTAACCCGGCTTACAGCTGTCTTTTGGGACGCCCGTGGATCCACTCGGTGGGGGTTGTTCCCTCTACACTCCACCAAAAACTGAAGTTTGTAGTAGAGGGGCATTTGGTTATTGTGTCAGGGGAAGAAGAGATCTTGGTAAGTTGCCCATCCTCTATGCCATATGTGGAAGCCGCAAAGGAGTCATTAGAAATAGCCTTCCAATCTTTTGAGGTAGTAAGCATTGCCTCCGTAGATTCCTTCTCTAGGCAACCTTGCCTGTCCGATACGACATTGATGGTAGCCCGGGTGATGTTGGGGAATGGTTACGAGCCCGGAATGGGTTTAGGCAAGAACAACGACAGCAGAACCAGCCTGATAAGCACCAGAGGAAACCGTGGGAAGTTTGGGTTAGACTATAAACCCACACAAGCGGACATAAGGAAAAGTGTTACGGGAAGGAAGAGCGGAAGCCAAGGCTCGCAATTGGGATGAAGAGTCGAAGGGGCCCGCCCTGCCACATCAGCAGGAGCTTTATAAGCACGGGTCTAGGACACGAAAGCCAAGTCGTTGCGATATGCGAGGATGACTCTCCGAGTGGGTCAGATCTAGTACGACCATGCCCTCCTGGTTTTCGACTAGGAAATTGGCGAGTGGAGGAGCGCCCGAACATTTACGCGACAAGCATAATGCAACCCTTTGTGGCTTTTAAACTCTACAGTTGGGCCTAGGCTTTAGAGTTTCCTTTTGTTAAGGCTTTATGTCTTTTGTTCCTAAATTTTTAATATAAAGATCTTTCTTCATCTGTTCTTGCGTCTCTACCGATTCTCATTCATTTGCATGTTTATTTCTTTATGCTTAAAACGCCAGATCTGACGACGAGTCCCTCGAAGGTACTAATACCTGGGACCCGACCATCGATTTCAAGCAAGAAATAGATCAGACGGAGGGTGAAGAGGACGAAGATATGGGACTTCCCTCGGAGTTGGAGAAGATAGTCGCCCATGAGGACCAAGAGATGGGGCCTCATCAAGAAGAGACAGAACTAGTGGACTTAGGAACCGGCAGTGGGAAAAAGGAAGTAAAGATAGGCACGGGTATGACCGCACCCATCCGTGAAGAATTGATGGCCTTGCTAAAAGACTACCAAGACATCTTCGCCTGGTCATACCAAGATATGCCCGGTTTGAGTGCGAACATCGTACAACACAGATTACCTCTAAATCCTGAGTGTTCCCTGGTAAAACAAAAACTGAGGAGGATGAAGCCCGAGACATCCTTGAAGATAAAAGAAGAGGTAAAGAAACAATTTGACGCTGGGTTTTTGGCTGTCGCTCGGTACCCAGAATGGGTTGCCAACATTGTACCAGTCCCTAAGAAGGATGGGAAGGTGTTGATGTGTGTGGATTATCGGGACCTGAATCGAGCCAGTCCCAAGGACAATTTTCCTCTGCCGCATATCGATATCCTTGTGGATAATACGGCCAATTTCGCTTTGTTTCCTTTATGGATGGGTTCTCTGGTTACAATTAGATAAAAATGGCGCCGGAGGATATGGAAAAGACTACCTTCGTCACCCTGTGGGGGACGTTCTGTTATAAGGTGATGTCCTTTGGACTTAAGAACGCCGGGGCAACTTTTCAACGGGCTATGATAGCTTTGTTCCACGATATGATGCACCGAGAGATCGAGGTCTATGTGGACGACATAATTGCCAAGTCTAAGACCGAGGAGGAACACCTTGTCAACTTGCATAAGTTGTTCGAAAGGCTTAGGAAATATCAATTGAGGTTAAACCCCGCTAAGTGCACCTTCAGGGTTAAGTTAGGGAAATTGCTAGGTTTCATCGTAAGCCAGAAAGGGATAGAGGTGGATCCCGAAAAGGTGAAAGCCATCCTTGAGATGCCAGAACCGCGTATGGAGAGGCAGGTCCGAGGTTTCCTACGGTGTTTGAACTACATTGCCAGATTCATATCACAACTCACCGCTATCTGTGAGCCGTTGTTCAAACTCTTACGATAAAACCAATCCGTCCGCTGGAATGAGGACTGTCAAGAGGCATTTGGGAGGATCAAACAGTGTCTCATGAACCCTCTCGTGCTTATGCCGCCGGTACCCGGAAGACCTCTCATCTTGTATATGACAATTTTGGACGAATCGATGGGATGTATGCTGGGGCAACATGACGAGTCCGGGAAGAGAGAGCGCGTTGTCTACTACTTGAGTAAGAAGTTCACGGCCTGTGAAATGAACTACTCCCTGCTTGAAAGAACGTGTTGTGCTTTAGTCTAGGCGTCCCACCGTCTAAGACAATACATGCTGAGCCATACCACCTGGTTGATATCCAAGATGGACCCGGTTAAGTACATCTTTGAGAAGCCTGCCCTCACAGGGCGGATCGCCCGGTGGCAGGTTTTGCTATCCGAGTTCGATATAGTCACCCAAACGGAAATAAAAGGAAGCGCCTTGGTAGATTATTAGGCTCAACAGCCTCTCAAAAACTATCAACCCATGAATCCCGAATCCCGGATGAGGACATCATGGCCTTGTTTGAAGAAAAGCTAGACGAGGACCGGGACAAGTGGATCCTGTGGTTTGATGGAGCGTCAAACGTGTTAGGCCATGGCGTTGGAGCAGTATTGATCTCTCCAGACAATCAATGCATACCTTTCACAACCAGGCTGGGGTTTGACTGCACCAACAATATGGCTGAGTATGAAGCGTGTGCCCTGGCTGTCCAGGTGGCAATTGACTCCAATGTCAAGCTACTCAAGGTGTACGGGGACTCAGCACTGGTGATCCACCAGCTGATAGGGGAATGAGAAACTAGAGACCCCAAGTTGATCCAGAGGCGGCGAGCCCGATAACATGCGGAGACAAATTATGGTCATTCCGCACACCTTTTCGCCATTCAGACACAATCGTGTCCGATGGCACGCAGAGACAAATTATGGTCATTCTGTGCCTTGTGTCAACCGAGAGGAACGAATTTGGCGGTATCAGGATGATGTTGGTCGTTCGGTGCTGATCATTTTCAAGATTTTTGTAGGTACCGCTAGCGGGGAGATTGACCGGCCGAATGGTGTTCCGCTCGAACGAAATTAGTGTCTTATCTTTACTTCCCTTTTATCTCCAATAAAAGACAAGTAAAGAGGGGCAACTGTTACACCCTAATTTCATCCGGGATCATCAGTTTGTTGGGGTGTGACCCTCGCTTGACCACTTCAAGGTACTTGACACCCATCGTTAGGCAATCCGTGAAGTTCCGCGACATGTCGGGAGTTGAAAGGACGTGTTAAGGCGCAATCCTTAAAGTTCCGTAACATTTCGAAAGCCAAAGAAGGGATGATTACGAAATCTGTAAGGTTTCGTGACATTATGGAAAGAAAACAAGTATCGTTACATAATTCGTAAAGTTCCATAATGTTACGGAAAAAGAATCAGCAAAAAAAGACAGGGGCTGTATTTAGTAAATAGGGGGGGTACAAATAGCAATCAGGCCCACTTGGGCCTTCCAGGATCTTCCGACAGAAGGCGGTGCCTTCTGGTGGAAGCAACCCAGCTCGCCTGGGCGGCAACCACCACCCTTTTTTCCCCTATAAATAGGGGGAGGCGGGTGGAACAAAAATGTTCAACCCTCCTGGTATCTGAGAATCACTTAAAATTAGTGAGAAAAATTGTTTCCGTGAAGAAAATCTAAGCCGAAGCACTTCCGTAATGCTTCCAAGACGTTTCCGTGGGTGATTTCGTGAAGGTTTTCCACCGTTCTTCATCTTTCTTCAATCGTTCTTCGTCGTTCTTTGGTCTTCAACCGGTAAGTTCCCGAAATCGAACCTTTCAATTCATTCTATGTGCCCTTAGTGGTCCCCACTTGTGTCGTATACTTTTTATTTTTATTTCATTTACTTTTCGCACCCCCTTTTGACGTACTTTAATCATTTATTTAAGTCATTTTCTCGCCTAATCAAAAATAAAATAAATTTCCACCGATCATTTGAATTGTAACATCTTTTAATTTCTGTTAAAATGAAATTTGACCATTCTGTCATGCCGTAACCACGTTTAAAACCATAAAAAAGGCAAAATAATAATATAATAATAAAAAAAAATATTTTTATAAAATAATCAAAAAAATTAATCGGACGTTTTCCTTTGGGATTTTTCTTTCTTAACCGAATTGACTAATAACTAAAGTGAAACTAAGGCTAAAATCAATTCATAAATCAAGCTTTTGTCATCACCTAAAAAGCCATTTTTAAGGTCCAACGCCTTGAAATGGTCTTTTTCGCTTTTATTGGTTAAACGTGGATTTTTTAAAAAGCCTAAAATCAACACGTAACCTCTTTCAAAAAAAAAAAACAAGAGATCATTAATGGTCCAATTCCTTAATGTTTTCTCTCCTTTCAAAAGAATCGAAAGATTGTTTAATGGTCCAACGTCTTAAATGACCTTTCATTCAATCAAAATATATCTTGCAAAAAAGAAATAAAAATAATTTAACCAACATTTAGTTCTCAAAGAACTACGTAGGTCTGATTTCCTTACCATAGTTGAGGAATACGTAGGAGCAAGGGAAACACCCTTGTCGACCACAAAAAGATAAAATATATAAAAGGCACAAAAAGACATAAAGACGTAAAAGGGAACATAAAATGAATTGAATTCATGTTTGCACACTTGATTAAAAGGTTGTCGTCCCTTGTGGCGGACGCGTGGGGTGCTAATACCTTCCCCGTGCGTAAATACAACTCACGAACCTTTCACTTAAAGTTCGTAGACCATGTCTTTTTCCGGTTTTTCCGACGTTTTCCTCAAATAAACGTTGGTGGTGACTCCACGCATTTTCCTTTCTTAGAAGACGGACCCGTGAGTCTCGCATCGCCCTCTCGCCGAAGGGTAGGTTGCGACACACATAATGCATGTAAAATTATAAAACTACCCTAATACAAAATAGTCTAGGTGCCCTAAAATACAAGGGCTGAAAAATCCTACATTTCTAGGGAACCCTACCTACATTATGGAGCCCTAAGTACAAGGCCCAAAAATAATGAAACCTTAATCTAATATGTACAAAGATATGTGGACTCATACTTAGCCCATGGGGCCAAAATCTACCCTAAGGCTCGTGAGAACCCTTGGGTCTTCTCTTGCATCTCTGGCCTAATCTTCTTAGCGTCTTCTATCCAATGCCCTTGGGGGTAGGATTGCATCATTCCCTCCCCTTGAAAAGGATTTGACCTCAAATCTAGAGGTTCTTGAAACTATGGGCTTCTTCCCTTAACACCTGTAAAAAGAATAAAAACATATATATTAGTGGTGTTTGGTATGTTGGAGTAAGGTAAGGTTTGAAAACCCATTTCCTGGGCATCTTCCCATGAGGGAACATGGTTTCTCACCAACTCAATGAGTGGTGCTACAAGTATAAAAATTTATGGGACAAACCTTTTGTAAAAGTTTGTTAAGTCATGGAAGCCCTAAATTTTCCTTATACATGGTGGAGTGGGCCACTCAAGAATGACCTTTATTCTCTTAGGGTTCGTGGGAACCCCTTGATCACTATTTAAAAAATTAAGAAAAGTAATGCAATAAAACATACTTTTTTGTATTTTCATGTTGATTATTCCTACCTAAAAGTATGACAAACCTAAGGTGTCCTATATGAGCACCTAAGTTTGTATTGAAACTAAAAATAAGAACAAACCTACCTAACGAGTCCTTATGTATGTGAATCATGAAGATGTTGGATGCATGGGTGATTTTACAAAAGAGGGTTGCACCACTCAACACATTCATCATACCACCTATCATAGGGATTCGGTGCCTCATAATACCTATTTTTGGCACCAACAAAGCACAAGGAGTTAAGCTCTTACGAACCAAACCCTCATCCAACAAATCCTTTACTTAAGGAATAACCTCAAGCTCAAGAGGTATGGCAGTGCCAAGGGATGTTTCCCTTGATAGGAGAAGGTAGAAAAATTGTTTAAGAAGGAGTGCTCTTTTGATATCACCTTTTGTTGCAAAATGATTTTCCTTCTTAACAATCTTCTTGGAGGAATCCTTTTCTTCTTTTTCCTTCCCCTTGGCCTTTGAAGACAAGGCCTTGCTATCCTTCTTTTTCTTTTGTTTTTCTTGTTTTTCTTCCTCATCCCTCTTATCTTTCATAGTTAGTTGATCTTTGGCCACCTGTGAAGGTGTTTCAGGATACAACACAAATTTAATGCCAAGATGGATGAGGGTAATCTCAATAGTTAGGCCATTGAAAATGATCTTCCTATCAAATTTCCAGGCCTTCCTAAAAGAATATGCCCTGCCTCCATGGGAACTATATGACAATTAACTTCATCCATATATATCCCAATGGAGAAAAGTACTTTCATTTGTTGGTTAACTATCATTTCTCCATGCTCATTGAGCCATTGAAGTTTATAAGGTTTTGGGTGGGGAATGATAGTGAGGTTCAACTTGGAAACTAATCTTGTGCTTGTTAGTCGGTGAAAACGACTAACTTTTGTGTATAAAACTTGTATAAATTGTATCAAACTCTCCCAATTTATGGTTTTTTTGTAATGTTATAAGTATTTTCTGTTAAGTATAGGTAATAAATACTTAGTATTTTCATTTTGTGTGTTTAATAATCATTTTCTCTCAATTTCAGGTTAATTAGGCAAGCTTTGGAAAGTGTTGTTTTTCACCTTCTTTGCTGGCCTAGCGAGCATCCGCTAAGCGCAACACTCCTGGACTAAGCAGGAGGAAGAATCCAAAAGAAGATGAGCTGTACAGGTTCGCTAAGTGCACTGCTTCAGTTCATCCGCTAAGCGAGAAAGGCGCGCTAAGCCAAAAATCACTAACGTGCGCTAAGCAGTCCATACGTGTGCTAAGCACATGAGCACGAACAAGGCCACCTATTTAAGCCTGGAATCAGATTTTGTGAAGGGAGCTTGGACTGGGATTCAGAGCTTTGCATGTCTAGGGTTTCTAGAGAGAGAAAGGTCCAAGTTCCTGAGAGTTTTGAGAGATTTTGCTGTGTGAATATCTGCAAAGACCAGAGCTTGAAGTAGGAGCCTGTTTGAGAGCTTGAGATGAGTTTGTGAGTGATTGTGAGATTCTAGAGGTGAAGGAGACATCCTCACCACTTGTATTTTTGTAATCTTTCATCTTGTTATTCTCTTTGTTGTTAAGAAGGCTTCCTGGTTTGGAAAGCTAAATCCTCTGTTGGATCTTCCCTATAGGTACCTGATGTAAATATATTTCTATCTATTTAATGATGTTTTGTGTGTTCCCTGTAGCCACGGATAAGCCTCTCTTAGCCAAGGTTGAGCTAAGCTAACTTCAATTTGATCTGAATTCAGCTAAGCTTTAGCCTGATTGCTAAGCGACAGCTTATCCGTGGCTAAGCGTGACCTATTGTCGCCAAGGGCAAATCCTTACGACCATAATTGAGGTCCATGATGCTAAGCGCCAGTCATGGCAGCTAAGCGAGATTCATTGCGGCAATATGAACGCTAAATGAGTCCTTCTTAGCTAAGCGCATGCTCCTCTATACTTAAGATGCATCATTTTAGCTAAGCTGGCCAAAGCCTGGTGATGTGTCATCATTTTCTCATATTTCTTAACCCTTTTTGTCACCATTTTAATTACTGATTAGCCTTAATTGTCAAATTAATTATGCAGTTTTATCATTGGGCCCTACTGGATTAATTTTGTGTTTTTAATTTAATTTCAGGAGAATTATAAGTAATTGTGCTTGAATCTGGAATTGGGCTTGGACTTGAAGAGAGCAGACAATTTTATTCTACCAAATCTTATCTTATCTAGATTTTATCTTATCATATCTAGATTTTATCTCATCTAGATATTATTTTATCTAGATCTTATCTTATCTTATCTTATCTAGATTTTATTTCATCTAGATACTATTTCATCTAGATTTTATCTTATCTAGATTTTATTTTATTTATGGGCTTGGACTTAAAACAAATTTGTAAGCTTTGGGGCTGAGAACTATATAACAGCACCAAGGTTCTAGTTTTAGGCTCTCTCTCTCTCTCTCTCTCTCTCTCTCTCTCTCTCTCTCTCTCTCTCTCTCTCTCTCTCTCTCTCTTTCATTTTTAGTTTTTTTTTTTTTCATTTTGGAGAATAATTCTAGTTTTCTTCGTTTTCTATTACAATTTCGTTTCTATTGATTAATGGAAGGCTAAGTCTCCAGCGTTGTTTTCTCTTGAGGACCAAGCACAACTCTCTTTGAGGTTTTATCATTACTATTGAATTCTGATAAGTTTTTCCTCTTCACCAATTACTCTGTATTTGTTGCTATTAATCCATGCATGATTAGTGCTTGATTAATTGTCTCTGCGCTTAATTTACGTTCATGCTTAATGATCAGTTTCGTTCATGATTAATTGGTGTATGTGTTGCTTAATCATATAATGAATGCCTTATGTTAAATTTCGCTTACTAATTTAATTTAGGGTTGGATTAAGTGGTTGAACTGATAAAGGATAAATCCTCGTAACCTAGGATAAGAGACTTGCTTGTGAATCAAGGGGAAACAACGTTTTTTAATTATGATATTTTCTAATTCAAATTTACTTGCTGTTTAATTAACAATAACAAACACCCCCCCAATTCGTTACTATTTTATTACAATCTGTTATGAACATTTGGTTGACCATTGCTCGTGGGAGACGACCTAGGATCACTTCCTAGATACTGCATTTTTAATGTTTATTTGATTTGGGTATGGCCTCGATCACCTAGCTTAGCGAGAGTTGCAGCTTTTCTGATCTGCATACCTCGCAAAGCGGACGTACCCTCGTGCTAAGCCAAGTCTCTGTTTAAAAAAAAAAAGCTGATTTTGAATTTGAAACGTCGGCTAAGCGCACGAGTCTGCTAAGCGAGCCTTGTTGAGAAACCAAACGTGTCTCTTGCTCGCTTAGCGCAGCGGTCTGGTAAGCGAAAGTATCAAAAAACTGCTTAAGAGAGTGTAACAGCAGTTACACTCACATTAGCCAGATTCCAGAAACTTCGCCTCTGCATTCTCTCTCTCAAAAGATTTGCACATTTTGCGTCTGTGCTTTCTTTGTGCATTTTCGACTTTGAAGCATCAATCATACACCATCCAAATAAGTTCCTTGATTCTTTTTCTCTTTTTCTTGTCTTAACTTTAGGATAGAAGACTTTAACTGTAGCTTTTGATTTTTAGGGTTTTTATGTTTTGTTAGAATTAGTTTAAGATTAGAGCTATACACGCTGACGCACACATAGCATGTCTGATATGCCTTTTAGAGGCTTGAAAAGTGCAAGAAAATGAGCTGCATTTTTTGTGTTTTCTGGAAAATGCTATGAACTCGCTAAGCGAGCATGTTGCACTAAGCGAGTTCATCAATACTCATCGTATGTAAGCATTTCTCTGAAGAACTCGCTAAGTGCGCTTACCACGCTAAGCGAGTTCATTTTTTGAGGATGAACACTCATCCTCTTACTGACCTACCTGTGGCTAAGCGAGGCTGAATCGCTAAGCCCAGGTAACTTAATCAATTTTTTTGTTGATAGTCGCGCGCTAAGCCGAGCTTCCCTGAGCCAAGCACGATTGGTTGCAGCATCCGCTGAGCTAAGTGAGCTTCGTTCGCTAAGCTGTCAACACTTAGTGAAATTTTTGAAGAGTTGGTGCCGCTAAGCGCAGCCTTTAAGGAGCTTAGTGCAAATCCTTGCGACACATGTTCAACTTAGCGGGCGCTTTCCCGCCAAGCCAATTCTGCAGAATCTAAAAATTCTGCAACTTCCACTAAGCGACTCCACATGTCGCTAAGCAATAGTGTTTTTTTTTTTTACAAAGGCCAGCTAAGTAGACCATGTCTCGCAAAGAGGCCAGTGTCTTTTTCAGTCTTATTTTTCAGTTTTTAAAATTTTGAATAACTATGTGCTGATTAAATGTTTGATTCCTTTGTTTGCAGATGTCTTCCAGAAAAAAGAAAGAGCATTGGTGCAAGGCCCACAGCTCAATATGACACAAGAAGATTCCACTCCTTCGAGGCCTGGACCAGATACACAAACAATGTGCTAGGAAGACATATACTAGCTGAGAGGAAGGTAGAAATATACCATACGGAGTTGGATGAGTTCAAGGCTGAATTGGAGAGGCGTAACTTCCATAAGCGCCTCACCAATTTAGCTGACAGCAGCATCGACCTAGCCTTGGTGAAGGAGTTTTATGCCAACCTCTACAGTCCCGAGGGGCCTTCCCAAAACAAGTCAAAATCCGAGGCCACTTGATAAAAATTGATGCAAACAGCCTCAACACCTTCCTGGAGACACTTGTGGTACTGGCTAAGGGAGAATCCTTACCCGCTTACTCTAGATACTACAGGATGCCCACTGATATTAGAGAGATTGAGGCTGCTTTGTGTATACTCGGCCGAAGGTTTGTTTTAAATGCTGAAGGCCATCCTGGGAAGATCCTCAAGAAAGATCTGACAACTCATGCTCAGGTTTGGAGTGTTCTCTCATACTCTAACCTAGCTCTTACTTCCCATACCTCGGATTTGACTTTAGATAGAGCTAGGTTAATTTTTGGCCTAGTCTCTCAGCTGGACATGAATGAAGGAGCTCTCATCTCTGGCCAGATCACATCTATGGCCCAGTCTAACTCCTCTAGACTTAGGTTCCTTGCTCTTATCACAGCTCTATGTAGGTCCAGAGGGGTTGCTTCTGACAGCCTAGTCTTGGAACACTTGAGCACGGTCATTAACTTGGCCTATATCAGGAAGAACTGTTGGAACCCTGCTGATCTGAAAGTTACTATTAGAGGGGCTAGGAGAGCGAGGGCAAGGCTAGCTGAGGCTCCTTCCACATCTGCAGCTCCCCCCTCCAACACATACATTAACAGCTCCTTCTACCCCATCTTTTGCAGACTTTCAACATCTTGAAGCCATGCTTCAAAGCATACATCAGAGGTAGATTATTTTATTACAAAGTTTACAGCTGGTAGCACCTCTATACTCTATCCCTTCTGTTAAACAGTTTAATGAATGGGTAGCCTGGCCCGGGACTCAGCCTCCCCTTCACAAGGAGGATGAAGGTCTCACCGCTCAGGTACCACAGCAGAGGGAGAATGAGTCATCCGAGACTTCCACTCCAGAGCCCCTAATCAGAAGAAAAAGGGTAGTTGAAACACAAGAAGTTGCAGCCATTTTGGAGAAATCTCTTGAGGCCACTTCTGAGCCTTCAGAACCAGTGGCAGATACAGCTTCATTTTAGAAGGCAACAGACCCCTCCACTCCTGAGGATCAGACTACACCAGTCCTGTCTTCAAACACCTCTCCTCCAGCTACCCCTGTGCTTCACTTAATAGATGAGGAGGATGTTCAGACATAGGATACTCAGGACAGATCACAAGATTTTAAATTCCTGAGGACATTTTTGTGCCAATTAGTTTATTATTATTTTAATTATATTCTTATTACAGTAAGTCCTTTTTGTTAATTTCTATTTATAAATAGTTGGTTTGCTTATTATGAAGTATTTTGAACAGTTCAACTTGGCTTTTAATGGTATAACCGTGAAACACTTTTATTGACTTATGAAAATGGTTGTATGCTTTTATTTTAAATTGAGTGCATGATTGTGATGGAGTTTGTGTTTCTTATCATGAGTTTGAGCCAGTGTGTATGTTAGACAAAGAAAGAACAAGAATGTGAACTTGCAATTAGAATTGTTAGTCAGTAGACAGATTGATTGTGAAAGAAAAGCTTGAACCAAAAATCGGTGAGAGTGTGACCTTAAACTGTGAGTGAACAACTAGCTGCGAGTAATAATCTTTGCATGAATCTCTGAATTTTAGAATGAAATGTATAAATAAGGACATGATGAAGGCCATGATTGTACATATACAAGCTCTTTTGACCAAACAACTTACCTTGAATGATAATTGCATCCTTTGCTCCCTTTTTGAGCTGAATGATATTGTCAAAAATTTAAACCCTGAACTTAAATAATTATCTCCTGATACCTTGTTTAGATTTTAGGAGAGCATATGGTTCAAGGCAAATTTACTCTAAATTTGGGGGAGGAAATTCAATTAGAATGAAAAGAAAAAGGTTAAGCATTAGCACACACAACAAATAAGTTGTATGTTAAAAAAAGAGAAAGAAAAGAATAAATTGTGCTGTTACAATAAGGTCAAAAGCAACTTAAGAGGAAAAGATAGTGAGAAAGTTACTTGTATAATACAAGACCATTGGGATAATTCAAGGATTTGTGCTCTCTTAGAATCTAAGCCTTTGAATCCTAGAAAAACCAATGAATTTTTGTTGCCAAGCCTCACTACAAGCCTGAGAAAGTCCTTCTGATTCTGTTTATACATTTCTGACTTTATGGCATGAGATGAAATTCAAAGATTGGACCTCTTGCTATTTTTTATTAATGAATAGCTTAAACACTTGTGCTTGAGTGAAACAGTAGCCGTGAGACTGTGGTTTAAGCTACTTTCCTTGATATCTGTCTTATGCCTAACTCCATCTATTTGTTCAGGTTACATTTGATTCTTCTCTTTGGATAATTGCATACCTTGTGAAAGACAAGTGATAAGGGCATTTTACTCCATTCTCTTATCATGCAATCAGTCACTTTGTAGCATACACCTTTGTACATAGTCACTGCATGTCATTGTCACTTGAGGACAAGTGAGTTGTTCTCTTTTTACTTGAGGACAAGCAAAACTGTAAATTTGGGGGAGTTGTTAGTCGGTGAAAATGACTAATTTTGTGTATGAAACTTGTATAAATTATATCAAACTCTCCCAATTTATGGTTATTTTGTAAGGTTATAAGTATTTTCTGTTAAGTATAGGTAATAAATACTTAGTATTTTCATTTTATGTGTTTCATAATCATTTTCTCTCAATTTCAGGTTAATTAGGCAAGCTTTGGAAAAGGTTGTTTTCACCTTCTCGCTAAGCCAATCTGCTGATCAGCATAAAAGGTTGTTTCCGCTTAGTCTTTCTAGAGGAATCTGCGGATGAGGCTTGATCAGGATTAGGCTAAACTATCATGAGGAATTGGGGTTTAGTATCTCAGGAGACACCATAAGAACACATGAGCATTGTTAGATAGAGAATATCTTTTTAACATCAAGCACTTATTAGGAAGACCAATGTGTTCTCTACTTGTTTTTTACACATAATTCCTCTCGCGTGATTTTCTTTCTTTTTGCACAGATAGTTTATACACTTGTTCATATTCACACTTACTTTTACACAATAGACGCCTATTTGCTGAAATAGCTTACCAAATAACACAAGTTCCCCAAGTGTTCGATACTCGGTTCTTACCGTTTTATACTACTTGTGCGATCCGGTGCACTTGTTGGAAGTCGAACAGTGCTATAACAATTGCAACAAGATCCACTATCCATAATGAGAGAACAAGTTTTATCTAAAATTTTTCATCTTGTATGAAAGATGTTCTCCCTTTGGGATTGAGATAGATCACAAGATTGACCTCCAAGGAGCCTTCTAACAATTAGGAGGTCACCTTCTTCATGGGGGTAGACTTCCTCACTAGACTCTTCACCCCTTACTTCATCTTCACTTCCACTAGAGGAAAGGGAAGAAGTAGTCTCCTCTTAACTACTATAAATATCTTGATCCCTCATAATCATGGTTTTCTTTTTGGGGCATTGAGAGGCAATGTGACTTCTCCCAAGAGATTTGAAGCATTTAATGTTGGTAGTCCTTTCTTGGGAACTAGTCTTAGGGGTGGATTTCTCGATAGTCTTACCCTTATCTTCCTTGGGTTTTGAAGGTGTAGCCCCCAAAATTCCTTGAGCTTGGTCCTTCCTTGGATAAGAGTGAAAGCCATAAGATTTTGAAGAAGGTTTTCTTTTAAGTTGTTGCTTCACTCTTATACAAAGTTGGACTAGCTCATCTAGGTTCTTATATGGACGAAGTTCAACCATGTCCCTCACTTCCATATTAAGCCCACTAAGGAACCTAGCTATGCTTGTTCTTTCCTCCTCCCTAAGTCCAGCTCTTAAAAGGAGTAGTTCCATTTGTTGTCTATATTCTTCAACACTCATACTCCCTTGTCTAAGCCTTTGGAGCTTGTCCATAAGCTCCCTTTCATAGTAGGATGGAATGTGCCTCTTCCTAAGGGCACTCTTAAGATCATTCCAATACTCTACTGGTGGATTCCCATGAATTCTTCATTCCCTAACAAGGGAAGTCCACCAATAGAGGGCATACCCTTGAAAGCTAAGGGTAGCCAATGGAACTTTTCTCTCTTCGCTAATATGATGGCAAGCAAAGAGTTGTTCAACCTTCATTTCCCAATCTAAGTAGGCCTCAACATTACCTTTTCCATGGAAATATGAGAGGCTAATGTTAACCTCTTGAGGCCTTCTATCCTTTTATCTTCTTTGGGAATGATGTTTAGTATGTGAACTATGGCACCCTCTATAATAGTTGCTAAGTTCTTCACTTAAACTCTTGCAAGAGTCATGACTACTATAGGAGACATGTTTTTCTCTTTTCATTTCTTTAATTATTTTTCTTCTCTCTTCCTCTCTTATTTGTTATCTCTCATCTGGATTTATTTCTACTTTCTCTTTTCCTTTTTCTTTCCATAACTTGAGGGAACTCAACTCATCTAAGATTCTAGATAGAGGATCCTTATGACTAGTACCCTCACCATTAAAACTAGATGAATGATGACTTATGTTGGTTCCTAAGTTGTGGTTCTTTCTTGTTCGGTGTTTATAAAAGGTAAAAGTTAAGGTTCAAAAGAACTCAAGATAAGTGTGATAAGCAAGAAGAAAGTATTATGTAATTACAAGATAAACTAGGTGTGACTAGTAAAGAAAATAAGTTATGAAAGTAAGCAAGAAATTAAAGTCCAAGAAATGTAAACTAGGCAGATCCTAGGAGTGTATGGATGACCATATTTAAGGTTCCCAACAAAACACTCATTATTCTAAGGGAAAATTGCCTAAAATTATTACACACTGTCGCAATCTACCCTTCGGCGAGAGGGCGACGCGGGGCTCATGGGTACGTCTTCCAAGAAAGGAAAATGCCCAGAGTCGCCACCAACGTTTATTCGAGGAAAACGTCGGAAAACCCGAAAAGGTGTGGTCTACGAACTTTAATCGTGAAAGGTTCAGGAGTTGTTTTTACGCACAGGGAAGGTATTAGCACCCCACGCGTCCGTCACAAAGGACGACAGCCTTTAATCAAGTGCGCAAATATGACTTCAAAATGTTTTATTTTCCCTTTTTTTATGCCTTTTTGTGTTTTTATGCTTTTTGTGTTTTTTGTATTTTTTATCTTTTTGTGGTCGACAAGGGTGTTTCCCTCGCTCCTACGTATCCTCAATTGCGATGAAGAAATCAGACCTACGTAGTTCTTTGAGAACTAAACATTGGTTAAGTTGTTTTTATCTTTTTTCGCAAGATATATTTTAACTGAACAAAAGGTCATTTAAGGCGTTGGACCATTAAACGATCTTTTGATTTTGAAAGGAGAGAAACGTTAAGGTTTTGGACCATTAACGATCTCTTGGTTTTGAAAGGAGAGAAATGTTAAGGCGTTGAACCATTAACGATCTCTTGGGGTAGTCGACAAAAGCGGGGCTTTTGCTCCTACGTATCCTCAATTGCGATGAGGAAATCAGACCTACGTAGTTCTTGCAAAAGTGCTAAAGTTGCATGTTGATTTTATGCTTTTGAACAGTCCATGTTAACCAATAAAAGCAAAGAGGACCATTTAAGGCGTCGGACCTTAAAGAAGTTTTTAGTGATTTTTGCGAACAAAACTTGATTTGTGAGTTGATTTTAGCCTTAGTTTCACTTTGGTTATTAGTCAATTCATTCAAGGAAACTTTCAAAGCAAAATGTCCGATTGATTTTTTTGATTATTTTATTCAAAGATATTTTGATTATTTTATTATTATTTTTTCAAGATATTTTGATTATTTTATTATTATTTTGCCTTTTTTTGGTTTAACCGTGGTTATAACGTGAACGATCAAATAGATTTTGTTTTAACAGTGATTAAACAAGATTACAACACAAATGATCGGTTGAAATTCATTTTATCATTTATTAGGTGAGAAAACAACTTAAATGAACGGTTAAAGCACGTTAAAAACGGAAGAAAAGAAAACTGAAAGTAAGCGAAATGAAAGTGAAAGTACACAAAAAAAGTAGGGACCACTAAGGGTGCATAGAATGAATTGAAAGATTCGATTTCGGGAACTTACCGGTTGAAGACCGAAGAACGAACGAAGAACGTGTTGGATCAAGTGGCCTCAGAATAATTAAGAAGGGGGGGTTGAATTAATTATTCCTAAACCTTTACTAATTAAAAATTACTCTTCTAAGGCTTTTACTAAATTGTTAAGAAAATGAGGAGTAAAAGAGAAAGTTAATAGAAAGTAAAAGCAGAAATTAAATGCACAGCGGAAAGTAAAAGAGTAGGGAAGAAGGAAACAAACACACAAGAGTTTTTATATTGGTTCGACAACAACCCGTGCCTACATTCAGTCCCCAAGCTTCTAAAAATCCTTTTACAAGCCTTGATATTTCTTTCAACCTTGTAAAAATCCTTTTACAAGCAAAGATCCACAAGGGATGTACCCTCCCTTGTTCTCTTTGAAACCCTAGTGGATGTACCCTTCACTAGAACTGATCCACAAGAGATGTACCCTCTCTTGTTCTCAGTCAAACCCAAGTAGATGTACCCTCTACTTGTACCACAAAGGATGTACCCTCCAATGTGTTAAGACAAAGATCTCAGGCTGTTAAACCTTTGATACTTTGTGAATGGGTATACAAAAGAATTCTCAGGCGGTTAGTCCTTTGAACACTTTTGTATTAGGGAAAGGGAAGAATCAAAAGAATTCTCAGACTGTGTCGTTTTGAATTCTTTGACAAGGGAGAAGGGAGACACAAAAGAATTCAGGCGGTTAGTCCTTTGTTCTTTTGGAAAAGGGAGAAGAGAGACACAAAAAGAATTCAGGCGGTTAGTCCTTGGCGAATTCTTTTTGGCAAAGGGAGAAGAGAATGAAAAGATGAATAGCACAAGTTTTCAAGGTTTGGAAAACCAGAAAACTTTAGAAAGCTTCTAGTACAAAGAAGCAGAAGAAGTTCAAAGAGATTCAAGGATTGTAAGAGATTGATTGGAAAAGTATTCAAGATTGTTGAAATGTGTCGCAACCTACCCTTCGGCGGGAGGGCGACGCGTGACTCGCAGGATGCGTGTTCCACGAAAGGAATACGCGCGGAGTCGCCACCAACGTTTATTTGAGGAAAACGTCGGAAAAACCGGAAAAGACGCGATCTACGAACTTTTAAGTGAAAGGTTCGGGAGTTGTATTTACGCGCGGGGAAGGTATTAGCACCCCACACGTCCGTCACAAGGGACGACAGCCTCTAATCGAATGTGCAAACATGACTTTGATTTTTACGTTCCCTTTTATGTCCTTATATCCTTTATACCCTTTTTATATTTTTTTTCTCTTTTTGTGGTCGACAAGGGTGTTTCCCTTTGCTCCTACGTATTCCTCAATTGGAATGAGAAAATCAGACCTACGTAGTTCTTTTTTATCAAGTGATTCTTTTTTACTTTAAGAGGTGATCATTTTAAGGCGTTGGACCTTAAAAATGATCCATTTTACTTAGTGAGAAAATGAAATGACAAACTTCAAAAGCCTATTTTTTTTTTGGACGAGCTTGACTAGGCGAATTGATTTTAGCCTTTAGTTTCACTTTAGTTATTAATCAATTCGATTAAGAATGAGAAATCCCAAAGAGAAAATGTCCGATTGATTTTCCGCTTTATTTTACTAAAAAGATGTCTTTTTATTATTATATTATTTTTTACCTCTTTTTGATTTCCAACGTGGTTACGGCACGATCGAACGGTCGGAATTTATTTTAACCGAAGTTAATGGATAATACAATTCAAACGTTCGGTGGAAATTTATTTTATTTTTAAGTTAAGCGGGAAATGACTTAAGTAAAATGGCTTAAGCACGTCAACAGGGGGTATAAAAAGTAAACAAAACGAGAATAAAAATACACGAAACACAATGCGGACCACTACGGGTACATAGAATGAATCGAAAAGCTTGGTTCGAGGTACTTACCCGTTGAAGATCGAAGAACGATGAAGAACGAATGAAGAACGTCGAAGAACGGTTGAAACCTTTGCGAGATTCCTCACGGAAAACGTTACGGAAACGTTTCGGAAGCGCCTCGGCTTAGATTTTCTTCACGGAAACAATTTTTCCAAGCAAATTCGAAAGAGAGAGAAGTGCCTAAGGGGCTGAACCCCTTCCTTCTTGCCTTCCTCCCCTATTTATAGCAAAATAGGGGAGGTGGTTGCCGCCCAGCTCGCCCAGGCGAGCTCAGCTCGCCCAGGCGAGCAGGGTTGCTTCCTCCAGAAGCAACCGCCTTCTGGAGGAATATTCCGGAGGGCCCAAGTGGGCCTGGGTGCTATTTGCACCCCCATTTTTACTAAGTACACCCCCCTCTGCTGTTTTTTGGTGATTCTTTTTTCGTAAAGTTACGGAAACTTACGAATTTCGTAACGATACTTGTTTTCTTTCCGTAACGTTACGGAACCTTGCGGATTACATAATCATCCCCTTTTTGACTTACGGAATGTTACGGAACCTCACTTAATTATGCAACGATGCTTCCATTTGATTTCCGGTGTGTCACGGAAACTTACGGATTGTGCATCAATATTTTTTTGGTTTTTCGGCATGTCCTGGAATTTCACAAATTGCCTAATGATGGGTGCCAAGCACCTCACGAGGACCAAAGAATGGTCGCACGTCATCGAGCAAAGGTCCCCGGACGAAATTAGGGTATGACAGTTGCCCCTCTTTACTTGTCTTTTATTGGAGATAAAAGGAAAGTAAAGATAAGACACTAATTTCGTTCCTCTCGATTTGACGAGAGTCGCAGGTGACCATAAAATCTCCACATGCAAATGACTTGTTGTTCCCAAAATTTCACAAATTGCCTAATGATGGGTGCCAAGCACCTCACAAGGACCAAAGAATGGTCGCTTGTCATCAAGCAAAGGTCCCCGAAAATCAGTGTATGACACTAATTTCGTTCCTCTCGGTTGACGAGAGTCGCGGGTGACCATGACTTGTCGCTCCTAGAATTTCACAAATTGCCTAATGATGGATGCCAAGCACCTCACAAGGACCAAAGAATGGTCGCATGTCATCAAGCAAAGGTCCCCGGACGAAAATCAGTGTATGACACTAATTTCGCTCCTCTCGGTTGACGAGAGTCGCGGGCGACCATGAAATTTCCGCATGTAAATGACTTGTTGTTCCCGGAGGAACAAAAGGTGCAGAAGACTATGTCAGCCTCTGCATGCTATCAAGCGTTCTGTCTTACAGATAGCAAAAGAATGTTTATACGGATAACCACTCGGGTATTTCCGCGTATCATCGGGCCCGCCGCCTCTGGATGATACAAGGGTGCAGAATGACCAAACTTGGTCTCTGCTTGTCATCGGGCCCGCCGCCTCTGGATGACAAAAGGGTGCGAATAACCGTAAGGTATCTCCGCGTATCATCGGGCCCGCCGCCTCTGGATGATACAAGGGTGCAGAATGACCAAACTTGGTCTCTGCTTGTCATCGGGCCCGCCGCCTCTGGATGACAAAAGGGTGCGAATAACCATAAGGTATCTCCGCGTATCATGGGTGCAGAATGACCAAACTTGGTCTCTTCTTGTCATCGGGCCCGCCGCCTCTGGATGACAAAAGGGTGCGAATAACCATAAGGTATCTCCGCGTATCATGGGTGCAGAATGTGGTCGACAAAAGCGAGGCTCTTGCTCCTACGTATCCTCCAATGAGGAACTCAGACCTACGTAGTTCTGGATAACTTGTGAGACTTGAAAAAGTCTCGGTGTTTTCTCCACTAAAATGCAAACATGCTTTAGCAAAGAGACAAATATTCCAACTGATTAGAGCAGCATATGCCTTTTTGAGTGAAAAACAATGCGTCTACCGGGGAAGGAGAGTATGCTGATGAAATTTTCTCATAACCATAAATGAGATTTTGGATGTTAGCATCTTGTTTCTAAATGACCATTTAGAGGAAACACTGGGTTCGACAAAAATAGAAGAAAATCACTCAAAGTGTATCAATCTCGCATAGGTAAGTGTTTCATCCTAATTCCGAACCATAGATATGTCATGACTTGACTTTGCAAATTATTTCCTATCAAATCAAAAATTACATGCGTGATCATGGATCAATAGGGCTTCCCTTGGGAATGGGTTCTTTTGGTGGGTTTTTCGGCTTTTGTGTGTTTTTGGCTTTTGATTTTTTGTTGGCTTTTCCTTTTCTGTTTTTGTTTAGTGTGGAGCGAAAAAGTCGCTAGCGCACTGATTTTGGTTGGTAATTAAAGGGAGAAGACCATTTTAGGTCGTGGTTTCCTTTCCTTCCTCTTTTGTTCATTTGGTGACAATTCTGTATTGTTCAGATATTGTCCGGTCCAAAGACCTCTCTGCACATTTCTTCTGTTTTCTTTCGATCCTTGATCAGGAGCTTTCTTTCCTTCTTTTCTCCCCTTTTTTTTTCTTTCTCCCATTCTTTGATTGGGAACTTCTTTCTTTTCTTTTTGCTTTCTCCCACTCTTTGATTGGGAATTTCCTTTCTTTTCTTTTTGCTTTCTCCCACTCTTTGATTGGGAATTTCCTTTCTTTTCTTTTTGCTTTCTCCCACTCTTTGATTGGGAATTTCCTTTCTCTTTCTTTTTGCTTTCTCCCACTCTTTGATTGGGAATTTCCTTTCTCTTTCTTTTTGCTTCCGAGGGTAAGGATTATGGTGAGTCAGGATTTTGGCTCAAGGTTTGTAGAATGGCTAGACATGATACATGTCGGGGTTTGGTTTGGCTCAAGGATAAAAGGGTTGCCTTACATTATTTCCATGACACAAAATGCAAAAATGATGATTTGGAAATTTTATGCAAAACTGGTCATGCATGCACCTATGCGGACACTCAAATGTCAAATTTTTATGGTCATGTGATGCTAGGGCTCAGGATTCATTTCCTCTATTTTAAATCAACCCAATGTTTCCAAAATATGTTCTTTTATCAATTTGTGCATTCATCCGAGTCCATTTTGGGCGTCTGGGAAAATCTTCACAGCATTCACCCTTCAGGTGTATACACATTTTTCCAAAAACTAGTTATGATCAGTGAATTTTTTTCAAAGAAAAGTTGGAAGTCATCTCTTTTCAAAAGCATGTTGGTTTTTCAACTTGACAACTTATTTTTTCTTTTTTCTCCTTCTTTTTTTTTTTTTTTTTTCATGAGGTATTTTGCTACCTAAACATGTGCATATTTTTGTGAGGTATTTTTGCTATATACATGCATATCCAAGGTATCTTGCCACCTAAACATACATATATATGTTTTGTGAGGTATTTTTTTGCTACATACACGCACATCTAAGGTATCTCTCTACCTAAACATACAAATATATATTTTGTGAAGTATTTTTTTGTTTACATACACGCACATCTAAGGTATCTCTCTACCTAAACATACATATATATATTTTGTGAAGTATTTTTTTGTTTACATACATGCATATCTAAGGTATTTTCACTACCTAAACATACATATGTATATTTTGTGAGGTATTTTTTTGTTTACATACATGCATATCTAAGGTATTTTCACTACCTAAACATACATATATATATTTTGTGAGGTATGACTACCTTCCGAGCTTGCGCTTGTTTTATTTAAATCCCCAGGATCATGAGCAAGTAGGTGCGTCCTACTATAAAAGTGATCAAATAACAAGCATAGATTCAAAAGGTACTAGGTTGCCTCCTAGTAGCGCTTCTTTAACGTCTTTAGCTGGACGCCTTATGACTTGTCGGTCATGGACCTAGTACTTTGCTTACCTTTGGCTTTGGACTTGGTCGCCTGCTGGTTGGCCATGTGTCGTAGGCAACGCTCTAACCTTTTTGCGGATGAGCTGAGGTGAACTCTAGAGGTGGTGGCGGTGTGTCTATTGCCCGCTACCGGCCATCCCAATGTTGTTGTGGTGTTTCGCCCTGCGCCTGCCTGGAGACGCAGTACTTCTTGATGAAAGCTCGATTACTAGGGGGCTTGATGCCCTTGCTGGAGGTGACAGGTACTCTGTAGAACTAACAGAGACCCGTAATTAGAGCTTGACAACTCCAAGACCCTGTTGGACTTCTTCGGGTCCACTGGGTGTCTTGCAGGCGCGATCCCTGCAAACAATAGATGAAATCAGAAATCAGTTGAGCGATGTGCATACTTACCTATGATGATGTGACCTTGTCGGGGGGTACGAGCACCCTGTAGGACTGATAGAGGCCCGTAACCAGAGCTGGAAACCCCAGGGCCCTGTTGGACTTTTCCGGGTCCACTGGGTGTCTTGTGGGTGCGATCCCTACAAACAATAGATGGTATCAGAAATCAGTTGAACTATATGCATACTTACCCATGTCGGGACGACACAGACCAACTGATACTTTTGCAGGGGAGATTGGCGTTGCGGTCGCTGGGCAGAATGTTGCTAAGTAGCAATGTTATCTATATCTGTGTAAGAGTGGTCATGTTGGTGCGCATGATCCGCACTCGTCTCTTTGCAGCGGCACGGGTGAAATCTTGCCCCGGTATGCATAGTAGCTGTGTGATAGCCTCCCTTTCTGGTTGTGCTTGCACAGTTGGCCCTCCTCCAATATCAGGGGGGGCCCAGGAACCGTTAAAAGGAAACTACTGGTCCCTTAACCGGGAGTGCAAGTCTCGGTTAAGCATTTAAGGATAGAGGACCTTAAATTATCTTAAGGTGTGGATATGGAGCCCACTGAAAGTGAGGACACGTAGCCCTCTAAAGGCGAGGGCGTGTAGCCTTCTGAAGGTGAGGACGTGCAGTCCTCTGAAGGCGAGGACGTGTAGTCCTCTGGAGGTGAGGGCGTGCAGCCCTCTGATGGTGAGGACGTGTAGTCCTCTCAAGGCGAGGGCGTGTAGCCCTCTGAAAGTGAGGACGTGTGGTCCTCTAAAGGTGAGGGCGTGTAGCCCTACGAAGGTGAGGACATGCAGTTCTCTGATGGCGAGGGCGTGTAGCCCTCTGAAGGTAAGGACATGTAGTCCTCTGAAGGTGAGGACATGCAGTCCTCTGATGGCGAGGGCGTGTAGCCCTCTGAAGGTGAGGATGTGTAGCCCTCTAAAGGCGAGGACATGTAGTCCTCTAGAGGTGAGGGCGTGCAGCCCTCTGATGGTGAGGACGTGTAGTCCTCTCAAGGCGAGGACGTGTAGTCCTCTCAACGGTGAGGGTAACTAGTACCCAAGGTGAGGGCGTCTAGCCCTCTCAAGGCGAGGACATGTAGTCCTCTGGAGGCGAGGACGTGTAGTCCCCTCAACGGTGAGGGTAACTAGTACCCAAGGTGAGGGCGTGTAGCCCTCTCAAGGCGAGGACAGGTAGTCCTCTGGAGGTGAGGGCGTGCAGCCCTCTGATGGCGAGGACGTGTAGTCCTCTCAACGGTGAGGGTAACTAGTACCCAAGGTGAGGGCGTGTAGCCCTCTCAAGGCGAGGACAGGTAGTCCTCTGGAGGTGAGGGCGTGCAGCCCTCTGATGGCGAGGACATGTAGTCCTCTCAACGGTGAGGGTAACTAGTACCCGAGGTGAGGGCGTGTAGCCCTCTCAAGGCGAGGACGTGTAGTCCTCTGAAGGTGAGGGCGTGCAGCCCTCTGATGGCGAGGACGTGTAGTCCTCTCACTGGTGAGGGTAACTAGTACCCAAGGTGAGGGCGTGTAGCCCTCTCAAGGCGAGGACGTGTAGTCCTCTGAAGGTGAGGGCGTGCAACCCTCTGATGGCGAGGACGTGTAGTCCTCTCACTGGTGAGGGTAACTAGTACCCAAGGTGAGGGCGTGTAGCCCTCTCAAGGCGAGGACAGGTAGTCCTCTGGAGGTGAGGGCGTGTAGCCCTCTCAAGGCGAGGACGTGTAGTCCTCTGAAGGTGAGGGCGTGTAGCCCTCTGATGGCGAGGACGTGTAGTCCTCTCAAGGCGAGGACGTGTAGTCCTCTAAAGGTGATAGGTACAAGTACCCAAGGGTCCACCCTTATGAGAAAGCAAGAGATCGACTCATCGAGAGGGCCGGTCATCCCAAATCCACAAGATTTGGACATTAGATGTAGGAAATCTATGCAGTTAACATAATTTTTGGGGATGCAGATGCATGCAACCTTTGTCGTGAAATTTTGGTAAATGCAGACTTCATATGAAACAATGCAATGTAATGGAAAGTTGTACAATGTTCATGACATTCTTTCCCTATTTTGTGATTTTGATTTTGATTTAATTTTTTTTGTAAAACACAGATTGACTGTCCTTTTGAAAGAGTTGATAATTCATGCAACCTCATCCTATCTTTTTTGCAAATCTCTCCGGGAACTCCCTCAGAGTGTGTGTTCTGTTTGATTTAGTCACTTGACCATTTTGGAGTGACGGCAATGGAGTCGTTTGATGTTTGATCAATCCATTGAAACCCTAGGGTTTGTCCCCCCTTTTCTTTTTCTTGTTTAAAAACATCGACAGGTGAGAACTTTTGATCTGCCCCTATGTTCACTTGTGGCTCATGCACGATGCCCCTCATTGCCCCAGTGTAAGGCTTTGAGGTACCAAACGTTGTCTTTCGTCATGACCTTGTAGGAGGGAACCTATTGGGTGAGAACTTCTAATCTGCCCCTAGGTTCGCTTGAGGCTCATTCACGGTGCCCCTCATTGCCCCAGTGTAAGGCTTTGAGGTACCAATCGTTGTCTTTCGTCATGGCCTTGTAGGAGGGAACCTATTGGGTGAGAACTTCTAATCTGCCCCTAGGTTCGCTTGAGGTTTTTGCACGGTGCCTTTCGTTGCCCCAGTGTAGGGCTTAGAGGTACCAAGTGTTGTCTTGTTTTCACGACCTCATAGTGAGGAAGAATGAAAGAAGCAGTTGATTCTTGCAAAAAGAATTTTCCAAGGACGAGAAATAATTGAAGGATCTTTCAGTTGATGGATTAAGTCAAATGACTCCTATGTAGAAGCAAGATGTTTTGATGTCTTGATGATGCTAAAGGATCAAGTGCTTCTAAGTTTTATCCAAGAAAATCAAGATATATGATCAAGTTTGATCTCTAGAATCTTAGGAAGAAGTTTCCAAATTGAAGAAGCAAAAGGTTTGACCAAGGAATTCTATCCTTTCAAATTGAGATTTGCTCTCTGGTAATCGATTACTAGCAGTTTGAAAATGTTTTAATTCAAATTTCTAAAACCTGTAATCGATTACATAAGTCTTGTAATTGATTACCAGAGGGAATTTTCAGAAAATAATTTCCAAGAGACATATCTATTCAAATGTTTTATGAATGGCCATTCAAATGTTTTAAAGAGAGTTTTCATTGCCCAAACAGTTTTATCCTCTCGAAAGATCAAGAGTTTTTCTGAACTGAAATGTCTTATCCTTTCAAAAAGATTCCTTGGTCAACCACTTGCTTATTCAATAAGGAATTTTTGATTGATCTTCATTTTACAATCTACCTCTTTTACGAGAGACCTCTTCTTCTCTTCTTCTTATTTCTGAAAAGGGATTAAGAGACCGTGGGTCTCTTGTTGTAGGGGATTCTTGAACACAAGGGAAGGGTTGCCCCTATGTGCATTGTTAATCCGAAAAGAGAGAGTGAAAGTTTAATTGGGGAATAATATTCGTATCTTAATTCAATCCCCTCTTCTTCTCAAGGTAACTGAGGCCATTTGTCCAACATCCTATTCTTGATAACTCACTTCTCTCTAAAAAGACAAACTTTCCAGGATGATAAAATGAGGTCACATGAACGTCTTGAAAGCACAGTCAATCAAATGTTTTTTTTCTTTTTGAACACTTTTATTTTATTTTATTTTGAAACTTGTTTTTTTTGAACTTTACTCGTTTTTTTACGGCACCCCCACCAACGTGCAAGATGAGTAATCTCTGATTGAACGGTCTTGGAAGTCAACACTCAGGAGCGCAGGTTGCTTGAGCAAACAGACCAATGGCTTACACCCACATTCCGGTGAAAGTTGAATAAGCAAACATGCGTTTGTGAGAGGATGAGGGACAAAGATATCAACTTTATCCATTTCATTTAACATTGTAGTTGTGGTTTACAATAATGGCATAAACTTGGAAACCCTGATGAGTCATTAGGGACACCTAACAATAGCTTTCAAAATTGCCCCATGTGTGGCATCT
Organism: Glycine max; assembly: GCF_000004515.6. Classification (NCBI taxonomy): domain Eukaryota; kingdom Viridiplantae; phylum Streptophyta; class Magnoliopsida; order Fabales; family Fabaceae; genus Glycine; species Glycine max. Next base: position 27,216,443 of record NC_016091.4, read on the forward strand.
CTTGTCAATGTCAGGATTTACATGCAATTCTCCTCAAATTTCAGCCAGCCCGCATCAATTAGACATTGCACCTTACGCTTCAGAGCCCTACCATGCTCAATGGAACGCCCTGGGGCTTCTCTGTGACAAGCACACGTTGCGTTTGAGTCGTATTCTCGGAGAAATGGAGGTTGATGAACCTTGGCTAGGGTTATGGCTACCATTGAATTATCAAGTAGATATGGGAGCAAGTCAGCATAGGACACTGGAATTGGGGTGAATTCTACAGGCTTTCTCGCTGCAAAATTCACTTTTTGGTTGGTGTTTTTGGTTTGTGCTAAAGGTGGTGTTCGTCATTGGAAGTGCGGTAGACAGACTTTGTGGTAGATTTAGGGATGGCCTTTGTGGATAACTGGGTGGTGGGTAAGGAGAAAGTTTGTTATTGGCTGAGTAAAGACATTGTTGGGTTGGTGGGAAACTTGGCCGTACAGGAATGGCAGTCACAGCATGGGTTTCTCCCTCATCCTCACCCTCTTTATTTGCCCCAGTTTTCTCAGTCGTCCTAGTAGGATGATCAAATTTGCCTCTTTTCGGACCCACATTGATTCTTTCACTGGCGAAGACCAAATCTGTAAAACTTGAAGGTGTGTAACCCACCATTTTTTTCATAGTAGAACACCGGTCACGTGTCTACTATCATTGTGATAATCTCTTTCTCTATTTTTGGGGGTGCTACTTGAGTTGCCAAGTCTCTCCATCTTTGGGCGTATTCTTTGAAAGATTCGTGCCCCCTTTTTGCACACTTTTTGTAGTTGCATCCTATCCGGAGCCATATCAGAATTGTACTGACACTGCCTAATGAAGGCAACCATTAGGTCCTTCCAAGAATGGACTCGGGAAGGTTCCAAGTTAGTGTACCAGGTAACAGCTACCCCAGTAAGACTTTCTTGGAAGGAATGTGTCAGCAATTCCTCATCTTTTGCGTATTCCCCCATCTTCTGACAATACATCTTTAGATGGTTCTTGAGACAAGTAGTCCCCTTGTACTTGTTACAGTCCAGCACCTTGAACTTGGGAATGACCATGTTTGGGTATTAGGAACAACTTTTCTAGGTTAGCAAAGGCATAATCTTCACCTCCTTCAATGGCCCTGAGCCTTTCCTTTAGATGATCCGCCTTTCCCTTTTCGGCCATAGCAGGAGGGGCTCTTCCCACCGCAAAATGCAATGGTTGTGGTTGTGGGCGAAACTGAGGGCCCTCCAAAGTGTTTTCAAAGGGTATACCACCAACTGCTTGCCCTTCAGCGGCATATCTGAGGCAAGGCTCGAAGTCGCTAGATCGTGGTGGGGAATTTCATGCGTCTCCTCCATGGGTCGAGAGACATGCGCATGATCAGATTGAGGTTGTTGGCTCTTTAATGAGTATGGGAGTGGAGTTATTTGAGATTTTCATTGAGAGTGTATGCCACATTGGGTGGTGTATAGTCGGGAGGCAAGCCATATGATGGGAAGGCGTGCTTGTTTTGAATTTGCACATCATGGGGTCGTCCGTACTTCCCAAATCTTTGCCTAACATATTTGAGGTTGGATGATTCATTTGCTTGAGGCCAGATGGGAGCATCGGGTTCACCTTAGCGATAGCGCTAGTAGCGGCAATTGTAACCGCATTGGCTTCCATTATCTTCTTCACGCTCATCATGGCCTCCATCATTGTGGCCATTTTCTCTTTAATGGCCTCCATGTCGGCCTTCATCTTCTCTTGTATCTCCTCTACTTCACCCATTACTCTAGCTCTAGCACGAGTTCAGCAAGGGCGCCGTAAAGCGTGTCCTTTTCTTTTTGATAACAATGATTAAGTTCATTTTATTTTATTTTATTTTATTTTTCAAGGAAAGAATGCAATGAGCAATGCAACCAATGAAAAGCATGGATGCATGCGAATGATGTACAGTTGAAGTATTGCGAGTTTTTACGCAGGATATGGGGTAGAATCAATTTAGATTTTCAACATGGTCCATGACATCTTTGTCAAGGTGAAACTAGAAGTAACAAGGACATCAACAATCCTAAATATGTTTAGCAGTAGACGAACCAGTGACTCGATTCGTCTTTTGCCCCAATTTTTGCAAGATAGTTACTTCCATACTTCAACTTGACTTGATGAACTTTTTTCGAAAAAGCATGAGCTTGGTTCAACCCTATAATCCAAGGAATGGCAATTCTGATCGCCAATACTTCAACAACATCTCATAGGGATGAATGACTCGGGCATACTTTAAGCTTACGCACGGAAAATGTAATTATGAAATTGAGATGCCCGAAGAAACACCATTTCCTAGTTAACCATGCATTAGGTACCATGTTCAATTATTTTGTTTTGTTGTTGTGTGTTTTTTTTTTTTTTTTTTTTAGAAATGGGTTTATGATCCCAACATGGTTGGCTCATGGTGCCTAACATATGCAACTAAGAATGTAGCGTGAAGTTTCACGCTTCCCCCTTTTTTGTTTTTGTTTTGTAGAGGAAAACGCAAGGATGAGCAAACATGAAAACAAATGGTATGCAATTTTGCAGATCAAAAAGTTTGTTGAACGCATATGCATGATGATGCCATGACTCATGCAAAATGTGAGGCTGGAATATGATAACGGACAAATGCAGGATATGTTCATTATGATGTTATGAAGAGATGCTTATGCGATGCATGATATGAATGCATTTTACGGACACGAGAGCCCGGAAAATTATCTCTTCTTACTTGTGCATTTGGGGGTGCAGTGCCCCATGTGTACAATTAAGAAGGTGATATGGACCTTCCGGCTTCCCGTGACAAAGGACGAGACCAACATACAATGCATGCTAGAGATAAAATGCGGGAGTGACTTGATTCGCACTGATTTTTGGGGTAAAAACGTGGGATAAACTCATTTCATTCAAAAAGTTATAACTAGTCAAGATCTGAGCGACAATACAAACTTCCTAGCGGTTTCTAATCATATGGTCCATTAAGTCTATCATATGTTGACAATAGCTGAGAAGTCCGTGGATCTTCTTGGGGGCGGAGTAGGTGTCCGCCATTGCTTTGGCCTTGGCTAGCAATCGGGGAAGTTCTTGACTCCTGTTCAAAGTAAGAGCAAATCGGTCCGTCCACATTGTTGCCTCTTGGTGCCATGAATCAATTACCCTCTCCCTTGCTTCGCTTTCTGCTGATATCTTGGCGTACTCATCCTCTAGCCTTTGCTCGTGAGTCGCCGCTAGATTTAGCTTCTCTTTGCACTCATCGATGACGGCCCACATATTCCCTTCAGTCTCGCTTAACTGTTGGGACAAATTTCTTTTCGACCTAAGGTAAGCCTTTAGCTCGTCCTTCAAGATCATGCCTTTGACCCGTGATGATTCCTTTCACCTCTTCGGAGCTTGAGCTTACTATTGCTGCCCTATAAAGCCCCTCAAAACTTTGCTGGCACGTGTTCTTCCTTTTGGGCCTTCTTGGTTTCTCGTTCCAAGGCATCGGCGGTGGCCATATTGACGTCCCTTAGTTCATCATACTCTTTTCAGACTTTGATGGCTATGGACTTGAACTTCTCTTCGACTACTCGGGCTCTTTCAAGCTCTTCCTTTAGGGCTTGTACCTCATCACTTTCTTCCGAAGCTTTAACCTCATCGCCCCTCACAGTCTTTAGATTTGGGAGCCAATCCAATCCTTGTGTTCGGACTCTCAGCCACTTATGATAGCCGCCGATGATCCCATTACTGCTCCCCCTAAGCTCTCTGTCCTTTCTTCACGCCGCATCCCATGCCTTGCGAACTCCTTGGAGTACCCTCGCGTTGTGGTCACTAAAACCCCGTGCGATGAAAGGCGTGATGCTTTTGTCTAATGGCGCTCCTCTCACAGGGTAGCCAAGCTGTCTTATGGCGAGGACGGGATTATAATTAATACAACCCCTTGTTCCATCAAGGGAACATTTGGACATCCTTCGCATGAAGATAGAATCCTGATTCTTCCTTCCTTCCAGCGAAGGAACAAATTAACAGACGCCCCTCCATGCTAGCCAAGAGTTGGTCCCAATTCGCTTTCCCTTTTTCGACGCACGAGCGGTGACCTTGTAGCGGATAGACGGGCCTACGGTTCCATGGAGACTTCTACCCTAGCTAGGTCCCAAATCTTACCATAGGCTTTGCGAAAGGCTTGCTGTTGAAGTTGACCCATTAATTGCCCCAACTCTCGTAAACTAGTGACCTCTAAGCTCTTGATTTTGACTTGATAGAACCTCTTCTTAAGCGAAGGCTTTTGACTTGATCCCATGTTTTACTAAAGTGAAATAAAATCTAGTCCGAATCAAAACTCCGACATCTATCATGGGTGGAATGGATGAATGCATGATGGAATGCATATGACACAGATGCAATCTAGGAAAGCGGGGGTCCGGGAAACTGTCTCCTTCTTAGATACAACGTCTAGGGGTAGCAAAGTACCCCAACGTATGTATTTAAAACGGTGACACGGACCCTTCGTTGGTTTGCTAAAGTGAGGGGATCAAAGACGAAACCTACGCATGATGCATATGCGAAAGGCACAACACGGGAATGTACATAGTACGACAATATTCACAAACAAATATAAGCAAAAGGGTATATGATACTTATGCATGGCAGTGTGAAAAATGGCACGCAACGTGTTTGCTCCGTACCCCTATTTAAGGGACCTATAAGGGAAAGAGCTAACTAGGCTTTTAGTAATAATCCCCAAGGTAGTCATATTTCTCTTGATGGTTTCTAGAGGTATCATCCCCTTCGAAGAACATACTGCAGCAGTAGGGACTACTAGCAACAATAAGTTTTCAAAGAGAAAAGCTCTAGATGAGGGTTCACTGTAATCAAGCAAGTCGGAGACCTAGCATGATCACAGATTCACCTCCACTCCTTATGTTCCCATGAACCCGGGTATAGGGCCCTTTTTCGCTCACAGTGTGTGCAAATAGTGTTAGTGTTTGTGTGCATCAAATGAATAAATATTTACCTCATGCATACATTCTAAAACACACTAAAAGCAACAAATAGTTTATATACACAAGAACATAAGACAAATAAAGGGAAACCAACAAAGGAGAAAGTCATGATAAAACATTGCACAAGATTAAATGGCCTAACTCTCTAAAAAACGGTCCCCAGTGGAGTCGCCAACTGTCGCAACCTACCCTTCGGCGGGAGGGCGACGCGTGACTCGCGGGATGCGTGTTCCACGAAAGGAATACGCGCGGAGTCGCCACCAACGTTTATTTGAGGAAAACGTCGGAAAAACCGGAAAAGACGAGATCTACGAACTTTTTAGTGAAAGGTTCGGGAGTTGTATTTACGCACGGGGAAGGTATTAGCACCCCACACGCCCGTCCCAAGGGACGGCAGCCTTTAATCGAATGTGCAAACATGACTTTGATTTTTATGTTCCCTTTTATGTTCTTATATCCTTTATACCCTTTTTATATTTTTTCCTTTTTTGTGGTCGACAAGGGTGTTTCCCTTTGCTCCTACGTATTCCTCAATTTGGGATGAGAAAATCAGACCTACGTAGTTCTTTTTTATCAAGTGATTCTTTTTACTTTAAGAGGCGATCATTTTAAGGCGTTGGACCTTAAAAAATGATCCATTTTACTTAGTGGGAAATTGAAATGACGAACTTCAAAAGCCTATTTTTGTGGACGAGCTTGACTAGGCGAGTTGATTTTAGCCTTAGTTTCACTTTAGTTATTAATCAATTCGATTAAGAATGAGAAATCCCAAAGAGAAAACGTCCGATTGATTTTCCGCTTTATTTTACTAAAAGATGTTTTTTTTTTATTATTTATATTATTTTTTACCTCTTTTTGATTTCCAACGTGGTTACGGCACGACCGAACGGTCGGAATTGATTTTGACTGAAGTTAACGGATAATATAATTCAAACGTTCGGTGGAAATTTATTTTATTTTTAAGTTAAGCGAGAAACGACTTAAGTAAAATGGCTTAAGCACGTCAACAGGGGGTATAAAAAGTAAACAAAACGAGAATAAAAATGCACGAAACACAATGTGGACCGCTACGGGCACATAGAATGAATCGAAAAGCTTGGTTCGAGGTACTTACCCATTGAAGATCGAAGAACGATGAAGAACGAATGAAGAACGTCGAAGAACGGTTCAAACCTTTGCGAGATTCCTCACGGAAAACGTTACGGAAACGTTTCGGAAGCGCCTCGGCTTAGATTTTCTTCACGGAAATAATTTTTCCAAGCAAATTCGAAAGAGAGAGAAGTGCCTAAGGGGCTGGACCCCTTCCTTCTTCATTTCCTCCCCTATTTATAGCAAAATAGGGGAGGTGGTTGCCGCCCAGCTCGCCCAGGCGAGCTCAGCTCGCCCAGGCGAGCAGGGTTGCTTCCTCCAGAAGCAACCGCCTTCTGGAGGAATCTTCTGGAGGGCCCAAATGGGCCTGGGTGCTATTTGCACCCCCATTTTTACTAAGTACACCCCCCTCTGCTGTTTTTTGGTGATTCTTTTTTCGTAAAGTTACGGAAACTTACGAATTTCGTAACGATACTTGTTTTCTTTCCGTAATGTTACGGAACCTTGCGGATTACATAATCATCCCCTTTTTGACTTACGGAATGTTACGGAACCTCACTTAATTATGCAACGATGCTTCCATTTGATTTCCGGTGTGTCACGGAAACTTACGGATTGTGCATCAATATTTTTTGGTTTTTTCGGCATGTCCTGGAATTTCACAAATTGCCTAATGATGGGTGCCAAGCACCTCACGAGGACCAAAGAATGGTCGCACGTCATTGAGCAAAGGTCCCCGGACGAAATTAGTGTATGACAGTAACGATACTTGTTTTCTTTCCGTAATGTTACGGAACCTTGCGGATTACATAATCATCCCCTTTTTGACTTACGGAATGTTACGGAATCTCACTTAATTATGCAACGATGCTTCCATTTGATTTCCGGTGTGTCACGGAAACTTACGGATAGTGCATCAATATTTTTTTGGTTTTTCGGCATGTCCTGGAATTTCACAAATTGCCTAATGATGGGTGCCAAGCACCTCACAAGGACCAAAGAAAGGTCGCATGTCACCAAGCAAAGGTCCCCGGACGAAATTAGGGTATGACACTGGGACCCGCCTATCAACTTCGAGCAAGAAACGAATCAAACGGAAGATGAAGGGAACGAGGATGTGGGACTTCCCCTAGAATTAAAAAGGATGGTCACCCATGAGGACCAAGAAATGGGGCCTCATCAAGAAGAAACAGAACTAGTAGACTTGGGAATTGGCAGTGGAAAAAGGGAAGTAAAGATAGGCACAGGTATTACCGCACCTATCCGTGAAGAATTAATAATCCTGCTAAGAGACTACCAAGACATCTTTGCTTGGTCATACCAAGATATGCCCGGTTTGAGTTCTGACATTGTACAGCACCGATTACCTCTAAATCCCGAGTGTTCCCCGGTAAAGCAGAAACTGAGAAGGATGAAGCCCGAAATATCCTTGAAGATAAAAGAAGAAGTGAAGAAGCAATTTGACGCTGGTTTTCTGGTCGTCGCTCGATATCCAGAATGGGTTGCCAACATTGTACCGGTCCCTAAGAAAGATGGGAAAGTACGAATGTGTGTGGATTATCGGGACCTGAATCGGGCCAGTCCCAAGGACAATTTTCCTTTGCCACACATCGATATCCTCGTAGATAACACGGCCAATTTCGCTTTATTTTCCTTCATGGACGGTTTCTCCGGTTACAATCAGATAAAGATGGCGCCAGAGGATATGGAAAAGACTACCTTCGTCCCCTGTGGGGGACGTTTTGTTACAAGGTGATATCCTTTGGACTCAAGAATGCCGGGGCAACTTATCAACGGGCCATGGTAGCTTTGTTCCATGATATGATGCATCAAGAGATCGAGGTCTACGTGGACGACATAATTGCTAAATCTAAATCCGAGGAAGAACACCTTGTCAACCTGCGGAAGTTGTTCGAAAGGCTTAAGAAATATCAATTAAGGTTGAACCCCGCCAAGTGTACCTTTGGGGTCAAATCAGGGAAATTGCTTGGTTTCATCGTGAGCCAGAAAGGGATAGAGGTAGACCCCGAAAAGGTGAAGGCCATCCTTGAGATGCCAGAACCCCGTACTGAGAGGCGAGTCCGAGGCTTCCTGGGATGCTTGAATTATATTCATATCGCAGCTCACCGCCATTTGTGAGCCTTTGTTCAAGCTCTTACGCAAAAACCAAACTGATCGCTGGAATGAGGGTTGCCAAGAGGCTTTTGGAAGGATCAAGAAGTGTCTTATGAATCCCCCTGTGCTTATGCCACCAGTACCTGGAAGGCCTCTCATCTTGTACATGACAATTTTGGACGAGTCGATGGGGTGTATGCTGGGGCAACATGACGAATCCGGAAAGAAAGAGCGCGCTGTTTACTACCTAAGTAAGAAGTTCACGACCTGTGAAATGAATTACTCCTTGCTCGAAAGAACGTGTTGTGCTTTAGTATGGGCATCCCATCGCCTAAGGCAGTACATGCTGAGCCATACTACCTGGTTGATATCCAAGATGGACCCGGTTAAGTACATCTTTGAAAAGCCAGCTCTCACGGGACGAATCGCCCGGTGGCAAGTCCTGCTATCCGAGTCTGATATAGTTTACGTCACCCAAAAGGCGATAAAAGGAAGCGCCTTAGCAGATTATTTGGCTCAACAGCCTCTTAACGACTATCAGCCCATGCATCCTGAATTCCCGGATGAGGACATCATGGCCTTGTTTGAGGAAAAATTGGACGAAGATCGGGACAAATGGACCGTATGGTTTGATGGAGCGTCAAACATTCTAGGCCATGGCGTTGGGGCAGTATTGCTCTCTCCGGACAATCAATGTGTACCTTTCACAGCCAGGCTAGGATTCGATTGCACCAACAACATGGCCGAATATGAAGCATGTGCCCTGGCCGTCCAGGCAGCGATTGACTCCAATGTCAAACTACTCAAGGTGTACGGCGACTCAGCGTTGGTAATCCATCAGCTGAGAGGGGAATGGGAAACTAGAGATCCCAAGTTGATACCCTACAAAGCCTATATCAAGGAATTGGCTAAAACCTTTGATGAGATCTCTTTCCATCATGTTCCCCGCGAGGAAAATCAAATGGCGGATGCGCTTGCTACTTTGGCGTCTATGTTCCAGCTAACGCCGCATGGGGATCTACCCTACATTGAGTTTTGGTGTCGTGGCAAACCCGCGCATTGCTGCCAAGTAGAAGAGGAACGGGACGGTAAGCCTTGGTATTTCGACATCAAGCGATATGTCGTAAGCAAAGAATACCCGCCAGAGATTGCCGACAATGATAAGAGGATATTGAGAAGGTTGGCAGCCGGTTTCTTCATGAGCGAAAGCATACTGTATAAGAGAAACCACGACATGACACTCCTGCGGTGTGTGGATGCCAGGGAGGCGAATCACATGATCGAGGAAGTCCATGAGGGCTCGTTTGGAACGCACGCCAACGGGCATGCTATGGCCAGGAAGATCCTAAGAGCAGGTTATTACTGGCTTACCATGGAAAGTGATTGTTGTGTCCATGTAAGGAAATGCCACAAATGTCAAGCGTTCGCAGATAATGTCAATGCTCCACCGCATCCTTTGAATGTCATGTCCGCCCCTTGGCCTTTCTCCATGTGGGGAATAGATGTCATCGGGGCCATTGAGCCCAAGGCCTCGAATGGTCATCACTTCATCCTCGTAGCGATAGATTATTTCACCAAGTGGGTCGAGGCGGCTTCCTACACCAATGTCACGAGGGGTGTAGTGGTCAGGTTCATTAAGAAAGAGATCATCTGCCGATATGGTTTGTCAAGGAAGATTATCACGGACAACGGCACCAACCTGAATAACAAGATGATGGGGGAAATGTGCGAGGAGTTTAAAATCCAGCATCACAATTCCACACCCTACCGGCCAAAGATGAATGGAGCCGTGGAAGCAGCCAATAAGAATATCAAAAAGATTATCCAAAAGATGACCGTGTCATACAGAGATTGGCACGAAATGCTCCCATTCGCGTTACACGGTTACCGAACTTCAGTGCGAACGTCAACTGGGGCAACGCCGTTCTCATTGGTATATGGGATGGAGGCTGTGTTACCGTTTGAAGTAGAAGTCCCGTCATTAAGGATCTTGGCAGAATCCGGATTAAAGGAATCAGAGTGGGCTCAAACGCGCTATGACCAGCTCAACCTCATTGAGGGTAAGTGCTTAACGGCCATGAGTCATGGGCGCTTGTACCAGCAAAGAATGAAGAGTGCATTCGACAAGAAGGTACGCTTGCGCAAGTTCCATGAGGGAGACCTTGTGCTAAAGAAAATGTCCCATGCTGTCAAGGACAATCGAGGAAAATGGGCCCCAAACTACGAAGGGCCTTTTGTTGTGAAGAGGGCTTTTTCCGGAGGAGCCCTGGTGCTTACCAACATGGATGGCAAAGAGCTACCTTCACCCGTGAATTCTGATGTCGTCAAGCGATATTATGCTTAGAATCTGGGGCAATTAAGGATGTCGTTGCATGTTCTTTATCTTTATGTGTTTTTTGGATTTCCCCCAGGGATTCCCCGTCTACAGTATCTCTCGTTACAATCTTTTAAAGAAATGAACGTGGATTCGAGGCTTTAGTCCTCACGTTGGTTTCAAACCTTGCGTTAATTTGTGATCACCTGAGCCCTTCCGCTCAGTTCATGGGATGCCCCAAGCGCTTAATTAAAATTGAACCTAAACCAACTTTCACTAAAATTTGATGTGTTTGAAAACATTCATGCATACGCATGCGCATGCATATTGTTGTGGTAAAACAGGGGCAGGATCATCTTGAGCTACCTTCTGGGGTAGGGACAAAACATGAACAGCAGAAACCAATCAAGGTAAGACAACGACGCGGTCAAGATTGGCCATACCTGGTTGTTTATTACTTGCAGGTACTTAGGAACGGATGCAAGTGGGGATGGGGTCACGACCGACCGATCGTTGCCCCTTCTCTGTGCTAAACAAGCAGAGAACATCGCGCAAGGCAGCCCAGTATCCTTTGAATTCGCAGTATTTTACTACCATTGTTTGTTTTTTAGTAATTAACGCCTAATTCTAACTTAAGTAGGCTCAAATAGGCAAAACGCTAACCCATAAGGAAGGAGGGGACATGGTTAATGTTCCCCTCAAAAAAAAAATGCAAGTTAGCTCGCCTGGGCGAGCAACCCCTGCACCAAAATATAAAAGTGACGAAAGGGGGGACGTTTTTGCATTCAAAAACTTCTTTTCCCCCTTTCAAAAGCCATACCCACGGAATTTACGAGTTTGCAGCCCTAGGATCTCTACTTTTTGCATTCTTCGATTCCATTTTGCGCTTTTATTCATCACCAACAAGTAAGTATTCCATCCTTAAGCTTTCTAGCTTTTCATTGGTGTATTTTGATCTCCTTTTGGTGCTCTAAATTGTGGGAATGTGCTCAAATATGTGGGGCAATTTTGGTTTGTTTTCTTGCTTGATTGGGTTGAATTGGGGGTTTGTATGAGATGGCCCTAGGCCTATAACGCATTTTGAAGCAATGCGACATGCCACATTGTCCCCGTTCTCTTGCTATTGATGCCTAAACGCTCGCCCACCAAGTGTTCGGTGAAATGCCTCAATGGCATTAGCGCGTGATTTTCGTAGGGGAAACAACCCATGGGGCAATTTGGCTTGCACATATTTTCTATTTTTTGGGACATGCATTCAGTTTCGAAAGGGCTAGAGTAATTGCCCCACATATATCCTAGGCCTAGGAACCAAAGTTTTTATGCAAAAGAACACAAGAGGGGGTGCATATTGGGTAAAGTTACCCTTTTTGGCCAGCAATCAGCTATGATCCACGCTACAATAATTTCCCTACGCCTAGATGTTTAGGAATTTTGCTCCTCATAAATGTGTAGGTTTAGAATAGGTAGCAAAATACCTTTGGCAATTTACACTTTGGGTGTGGTAGCAAAATACTTGGATGTATGTACATGTAATTTTTGGTAGTCAAAATGTCTCACAAAAAAATATATATATGTTGCATGTTATGTAAAGAAAATACCTTACAAAAATACCTTTTAATTTGAATGCAATTTTAGTCAGCAAAAGAAAATATACTTGAATTTGCATGCGGCTTTAGGTAGCAAAAACACTTGAATAAAGCATGAAATGTAGCACCTTATTGTGTAGATAGCCAAGATTCATCACAAAGTTTGTATATGCATAGGTATTAGAAATACCAGAATGTGCACGTGTGCAATTTTTGGTAGCCAAGATGCTTTGAGTATGCATGTATGTAAATTTAGCCAAGGAAGTGCATGTGATGTAGGTAGCAAATACACCTTGGAAGTACACATAAATAATCTAGGTAACGAAGGTGCCTTGATTGTGCATGGGTGCATTTTTCTTAGGTAGAAGAATATCTTGTGCGAGTGAATGTTCATAAGGAAGTATGTGCATGAGTTTTCTCTAAATTTACATTGATGTTTGTGTTTATTGGAGGAGGTTGTATGCCATTTTTGTTTTAAGAGTAGCATTTCTTGGTAAAACTAACTTTCCAAATGTTTGCCTTCGCAGGAAATGGCCCCGAGGAAGCTTGCCTCAAAGAGGTCCAGGAAGGATAAGGCGGCCGAAGGAACTAGTTTCGCTCCCGAGTATGACAGTCACCGCTTTAGGAGCGCTGTACATCAGCAGCGCTTCGAAGCCATCAAGGGATGGTCATTTCTCCAGGAGCGACGCGTCCAGCTCAGGGACGACGAGTATACTGATTTCCAGGAGGAGATAGGTCGCCGGCGGTGGGCATCACTAGTTACCCCCATGGCCAAATTTGATCCAGACATAGTCCTCGAATTTTATGCCAATGCTTGGCCAACAGAGGAGGGCGTGCGTGACATGAGCTCCTGGGTGAGGGGTCAATGGATCCCGTTTGATGCAGATGCTATTGGCCAGCTCCTGGGATATCCGTTGGTGCTGGAAGAGGGCCAGGAGTGCGAGTATGGCCAGAGGAGGAACTGGTCTGATGGGTTCGATGAGGAGGCCATCGCCCAGTTGCTATGTATACCGGGGCAGGATTTTGCCCGGACTACTGCAGGGAGGCGAGTGCGAATCATGCACACCAACATGACCACCCTGACTCAGATATGGATGACTTTGCTGCTCAGCAACATCCTGCCCACCGACCATAATTCCGACCTCCCCCTGCCGAAGTGTCAGCTGGTGTACGCCATCCTGACGCGGATGAGCATCCATGTGGCTCAGTTAATCGCTGATGCCATCTATATTTTTGCAGGTATGGCGCCTACCAGGCACCCTTTGGATCCAGATAAGTCCAACAAGGCCCTGGGATTTCCCGCGCTGATCACAGGACTCTGCCAGTCGTTTGGAGTCCCCGTTACACCTACCAAGGTGATTCGGCCACCCATCACTCAGGCTTTTATTGAGAAGTACTGCACCCAGAGACAGGCTCAGGGGGATGCTCCACAGGCTGCGGGCGCGCCACCACCACCTCATCAGGCTGGCCCGGCTGGGTCATTTGACATGGAGCAGTATTTACGGCATTTGGTTTGCCAGCAGGCGGCCAACCACCGGGCACATGTACAGACCCATGATTGTCTGTACCAGCTGAGCCTCAGCATGCAGAGCCAGGGCTTCGCTTCTTTTTCATGCCCTACTCCAGACCAGTTCAGGGCAGAGGTCGCATGGCCCGGGGATTTGTTGCGTTAGTGTTTATATCATTACTATCAATGATGTTTGAAATTCTGGAACCGTGTAGAGTTCTTCGTTTAGGAACATCGTCCAAAAAAATAAAATAATAAAACAAACAAAAATCATGATAAAAATAAAAATAAAAAAAAATGAAAAAGAGAGCAAATAAGAAAAGAAGAGAGCAAGTAAGGGAAAAAGAGAGCAAGTAAGAAAAAAGAGAGGAAAAAGAAAAGAAAAATAAGTTGTTTAGCTGAAAAAACTGACATGCTTTTGAAAAGAGATGACTTCCAACTCTTCTTTGGGAAATTCGCCGATCATAGCTGGTTTTTGAAAAAAAATGTGTGTACACCCGAAGGGTGAACGTTGTGAAATTTCCCCGGACGCCCAAAATGGACTCGGATGAATGCACAAATGGATAAAAGAACATATTTTGGAAACATTGGGTTGACTAAAATAGAGGGAATGAATCCTGAGCCCTAGCATCACTTGACCATAAAAATTTGACACTTGAGTGTCCACACAGGTGCATGCATGACCAGTTTTGCATAAAGTTTCCAAATCATCATTTTTGCATTTGTGTCATGGAAATAATGTGGGGCATCCCTTTTATCCTTGAACCAAACCAAACCCTGACATGTATCATGTCTAGCCATTCTACAAGTCTTGAGCCAAAATCCTGACTCACCATAAACCTTGACCCAGGGTGAGAATGTCAATCCTTACCCTCGGAAGCAAAAAAAGAAGAGAAGGAAAATTTCCAATCAAAGAAAAAAAAGAGAAGGAAAATTTCCAATCAAAGAGTGGGAGAAAGCGAAAAGAAAAGAAAGAAAATTCCCAACCAAAGAGTGGGAGAAAGTAAAAGGAAGGAAAGAAAGCTCCTGATCAAGGATCGAAAGAAATCAGAAGAAATGTGCAGAAAGGTCTTTGGGCCGGACAATATCTGTACAATACAGAATTATCACCAAATGAACAAAAAAAAAGGGAAAGGAAACCACGACCTGAAAGTGGTCTTCTCCCTTTGATTACCAACCAAAATCCTGTGCGTCGATGACTTGTTCGCCTCGCGCAAAACAGAAACAGAAAAGGAAAAGGCCAAAAACACACAAAAGCCGAAAAAACCCACCAAAAAAACCCATTCCCAAGGGAAGTCCTATTGATCCATGATCATGCATGTAATTTTTGATTTGATAGGAAATAATTCGCAAAGTCAAGTCGTGACATATCTATGGTTCGAAATTAGGATGAAACACTTACCTGTGCGAGGTTGATACACTCTGAGTGATTTTCTTCTATTTTTGTTGAACCCAGTGTTTCCTCTAAATGGTCATTTAGAAACGAAATGCTAACATCCAAAATCTCATTTATGGTTATGGGGGGGGTTTCATCAGCAGACTCTCCTTCCCCGGTAAACGCATTGTTTTTCACTCAAAAAAGCATATGCTGCTCTAATCAGTTGGAATATTTGTCTCTTTACTAAAGCATGTTTGCATTTTAGTGAAGAAAACACCGAGACTTTTTCAAGTCTCACAAGTTCTCCAGAACTACGTAGGTCTGAGTTCCTCATTGGAGGATACGTAGGAGCAAGAGCCTCGCTTTTGTCGACCACACCGCTTTTTGTTACCGTGACCCAAGAGCTAGTAGCCCGCAGAGACGCCTTACGGTTATCCGCACCTCGTCATTCAGTGACCCCAAGTGTGATTGATGAGCAGAGGCCAATGTGGTCATCTGCGCCCTTTCCGGAGATGTCAGCATCTTCCGGTGGAGACCTTTTCAAGTCTCACAAGTTATCTAGAACTACGTAGGTCTGAGTTCCTCATTGGAGGATACGTAGGAGCAAGAGCCTTGCTTTTGTCGGCCGCCCCACAATCTCTGTCATACTGACCCTGAGGTCATGTGACATGCGGAGACAAATTATGGTCATTCCGCACACCTTTTTGCCATTCAAACACAGTCGTGTCCGATGGCACGCAGAGACAAATTATGGTCATTCTGCACCCTTTTGTCATCCAGAGGCGGCGGGCCCGATGACATGCGGGGACAAATTATGGTCATTCCGCACCCCTTTTGCCATTCAGACACAGTCGTGTCCGATGGCACGCAGAGACAAATTATGGTCATTCTGCACCCTTTTGTCATCTAAAGGCGGCGGGCCCGATGACATGCGGAGACAAATTATGGTCATTCCGCACCCCTTTTGCCATTCAGACACAGTCGTGTCCGATGGCACGCAGAGACAAATTATGGTCATTCTGCACCCTTTGTCATCCAGAGGCGGCGGGCCCGATGACATGCGGAGACAAATTATGGTCATTCCGCACCCCTTTTGCCATTCAGACACAGTCGTGTCCGATGGCACGCAGAGACAAATTATGGTCATTCTGCACCCTTTTGTCATCTAGAGGCGGCGGGCCCGATGACATGCGGAGACAAATTATGGTCATTCCGCACACCTTTTTTCCATTCAGACACAGTTGTGTCCGATGGCACGCAGAGACAAATTATGGTCATTCTGCGCCCTTCGTCAATCGCGGCCGACAAGCCCGTTGACACGCGGAGATTTACATCATCTTCCGCGCTCACAAGATCTGTCATACTGACTTTTGAGTCACGCTGACGGGCGGAAATACCCGAGTGGTTATCCGTATAAACATTCTTTTGCTACCTGTAAGACAGAACACTTGATAGCATGCAGAGACTAACATCGTCTTCTGCACCTTTTGTTCCCCCGGGAACAACAAGTCATTTGCATGCGGAGATTTTATGGTCACCCGCGACTCTCGTCAACCGAGAGGAAGGAAATAAGTGTCTTATCTTTACTTTCCTTTTATCTCCAATAAAAGACAAGTAAAAAGGGGCAACTGTCATACCCTAATTTCGTCCAGGGACCTTTTGCTTGATGACATGCAACTTTTGTTTGGTCCTTGTGAGGTGCTTGGCACCCATCATTAGGCAATTTGTGAAATTCCGGGGCATGCCGGAAAACAAAAGAAAATATTGATGCACAATCCGTAAGGTTCCGTAACATTACGGAAAGAAAACAAGTATCGTTACGAAATTCGCAAGTTTCCGTAACTTTACGAAAAAGAATCACCAAAAAAAAGGCAAGGGGTGTACTTAGTAAAAATGGGGGTGCAAATAGCAACCAGGCCCACTTGGGCCCTCCAGAAGATTCCTCCAAAAGGCTGTTGCTTCTGGAGGAAGCAACCCTGCTTGCCTGGGCGAGCTGGGTGGCAAGCTTCTCCCCAATTTTCTATAAATAGGGGGAGAAGTGAAGTGAAAAAGGGTTCAGCCCCTTAGGCACTTCTCTCTCTTTCGAATTTGCTTAGAAAAATTGTTTCCGTGAAGAAAATCTAAGTTGAGGTGCTTCCGTAACGTTTCCGTAACGTTTCCGTGAGTGATTTCGCGAAGGTTTTCGACCGTTCTTCGACGTTCTTCATTCGTTCTTCATCGTTCTTCGGTCTTCAACGGGTAAGTACCTCGAACCAAGCTTTTCGATTCATTCTATGTACCCGTGGTGGTCCACATTGTGTTTCGTGTATTTTCCTTCTCGTTTTCATTTACTTTCCATACCCCTTTTGACGTGCTTAAGCCATTTTATTTAAGTCATTTCTCGCTTAACCTAAAAATAAAATAAATTTCCACCGATCGTTTGAATTGTATTATCCGTTAACTTCGGTTAAAATGAATTCCGACCGTTCGGTCGTGCCGTAACCACGTTGGAAATCAAAAAAGAGGTAAAATAATAATATAATAATCAAAAAATGTCTTTTAGTAAAATAAAGCGGAAAATCAATCGGACGTTTTCTCTTTGGGATTTCTCATTCTTAATTGAATTGACCAATAACTAAAGTGAAACTAAGGCTAAAATCAACTCGCCTAGTCAAGCTCGTCCACAAAAATAGGTTTTTTTGAAAGTTTATCATTTCAAATTCTTACTAAGTAAAATGGATCATTTTTAAGGTCCAACGCCTTAAAATGATCACCTTTCAAGTAAAAACGAATCACTTGATTCACGCATAAGAAAGAACTACGTAGGTCTGATTTCCTCATCGCAATTGAGGAATACGTAGGAGCAAAGGGAAACACCCTTGTCGACCACAAAAAGAAAAAAATATAAAAAGGGTATAAAGGATATAAGGACATAAAAGGGAATGTAAAAATCAAAGTCATGTTTGCACATTCGATTAAAGGTTGTCGTCCCTTGTGACGGACGCGTGGGGTGCTAATACCTTCCCCGTGCGTAAATACAACTCCCGAACCTTTCACTTAAAAGTTCGTAGATCGCGTCTTTTCCGGTTTTTCCGACGTTTTCCTCAAATAAACGTTGGTGGCGACTCCGCGCGTATTCCTTTCGTGGAACACGCATCCCGCGAGTCACGCGTCGCCCTTCCGCCGAAGGGTAGGTTGCGACAACAGGTATCAACCACACGATACAAAATTGCAAGGGTGAGTTTATTATAAAAGAACCAATACCAATTCCAAATAACCATAATTAACAAGGAACGTAGGCAAACATGATAAGCATACACAACAATCATTATTCAACACTCATATCCAACAAATATTCATCATTCACATCCAACAATTACTCATCATCCATCCATGGACCCAATCAAGACTGCACAGAATGATGCATGCACCTGACTCAACACTCAGATGCAATGTGGTACGTACCAACAACAATCAAATCTCAGGAAATAGCCTAAGCGTGTCCACACGACACTCTCACTTAGGGAACTATGCTGAGTTTGTCGAGACCACCCGGTTGTACACGTAACAGCCCCCCTCCCATAGGTGATCAGCCTGGGAGCCCAAAGGTGTTCCCTACCAGGTGACAGCCCCCTAGTACAAAGTACACTTGGCCACAGTTACTCTATTTCCTGTGTCGTATGAGCTATGATCACGGCCAAAAGTAAGTGTCAAAGACCATGGACCAATTAAAGCGCCTAAGCATCCCCTCAGGAATGCTTAGATTCTCTAACCACGCTAGTTACCCACGTCTGGGCCATCCGACAAGGTCAGTGCACTCTACCCCCCATGACATACACTTCATACGACATATGATCGTGGCCAAAAGCTAGTGCCAAAGACCCTAGAAGATCAGTGCACAGTGCCCCCACGATCATACAACATCCAACGTATGAACGTGGCCAAAAGCTAGTGCCAAAGACCCTGAAAGGTCAGTGCACAGTGCCCCCCACGAACATACACAACATGCACATGCCAATGCATTTCCAACATCAATCAACAAATCGTATGTCCATGTCATTCACAACATAAATATCATCTCATCTCAATGACGTTATCAACAACAACAACAACCTCATTTCATATTCACATATTCATCAATAATAACAATTCATGTTGACATGGTCTTTATTAACAACGTCATCTCAAATCAATATCATTATAATAATCATTATCATCACATATCAATTAAAATCCTGAATAGCAACATCAACAACAATTCAAACAAACACAATAATATCATTTCCACATGCACGGTCTTCAAACAACACATTTCAAACAACCAAAACAATATCATTCATCACAATACATATATATATATATATATATATATATATATATATCGCATCCCATTAGTTAAAACATAATTTTCTTTGAAGAAAAATCAGCATGCAACAGGGACAGGCAGATATCCTCATAGCTAGGTTCCCTGACCCTAACTATGGTGTTAAAATGGTAAATTTTATAATAAACTATATATATATATCGCATCCCATTAGTTAAAACATAATTTTCTTTGAAGAAAAATCAGCATGCAACAGGGACAGGCAGATATCCTCATAGCTAGGTTCCCTGACCCTAACTATGGTGTTAAAATGGTAAATTTTATAATAAACTCCCCTTACCTATCGTGAGCTACCCCGCAGATTCCTTGTCGCGTCACTTGAAGATTCCTTTTTGTCCTTACTCGTCGATTCCACGCAAGCCTCTACTATGCCAAAACGAAGGAGACTTAGTATGGATTTCAGAAAACAAAGCTAGTAACAGTGCTCTGGGTCAAACACCCACATCACTACATGAAAGAGCTAAGAGCATTTCGGGTTTTACAAAGGAACATCATTTGGAAATTCCAACCACGCCAATGTGACCGGGGTTCAGTGTAGGTTACGAAAATAAAATGCATTTCATGAAAGGATAACGTTTACAAAGTCTCTTTCTCTAAGGTTTTTCAAAGGAAGCATAAGACATACAATGGCGGTTCCAAAGTCAGAAAAATGCAAAGACAAGATAAAACTAACAAGAAACAAGCGTAGAACCATGGTTACCTCGAAAGAAAACAAAAGGTCAGATTAGGGTTTCGTAATCTACCGAAACCGCAAGCCAAGTTGGAAGATTCCGCTTCGGTTGAAGGGTTCCTCTCGGTGTGGAGAACAACGATGGCTTGTGGTGGCTAATGGTGGTTGTGGGTGATAGAGAAAGTGCTTGGAACTTTAGAAATGGCTTTGGAAGAAAGAAAAAAGAAGAAATTGCGTTTTTCCTAAGCTACACGAAAGCAAAGGCTGAAATGCTTAAATAAGAGATACTCTCAGGAACGGAAGCTTCTAGCACGCTCCAGAAATCTTATCAAAGATCCCAACGGTCAGATCATGGAAAATTGTCTTTTGAAGCTGCAAACAAAATTTCGAGAAGATCCAACGGTTAAAGAAGGCTGGGCAGCATTTTTACCGAGGCAGCTTCATGTAGCTTTCTCTAGAAGCTTCATTAAGAGGCTTCCTCCAGAAGCTTCATTAAGAGGCTTCTAGCAGGAAAATTTCCCCATTTGGGGTCCTTTCGCAAACTTATTCCCCATTTGGGGTCATTTTGAAACTTATTCCGCCATGGTGCTGTTTTGTACGTGGTTTGCATGGATTGTGCATGGAAACCGCAAGCTTCAATGGCGAGTTCGTGAGCACAGGACACGTGGATATAGCAACCCGCTACTGGTGCTGGCGATATCAGGGGAAGGCGCGTCCCGCCAGCGGTGCTGGCTATTTCAAGGCTGTGCTGAAATCGCAGGTTTGACTGGCGATTTCAGACAGGCTACGAGTCTAGGGTTGCAGACTTTGCAGGACGTGCAGGACGCAGTTGCATCTGGTTTTTTGACTTTTTGGGCTTAGGGGAGAGTTGCCATTTGGTTTGGCGATTTGCACACATGGAAATCGCCCATTTCAATGGCGATTTGCACCTCCTGGGCCTTTATATACTGCTCAGTGTTTATAAAACTCACCATTTGAGTGCTTCGAATTTTAGTGCGTGCGTCAGAGGTTTTCAAAATTGTCCAAATTTGCTTCATTTAATTTTATCAATCTTCAAAGTTTATTTCAAGGTTTGAAAGTCTCAACCAAGCACTGTTAGCAAGCACTGTTAGCTTCGTTTAAATTTGATCAGTATTTTGTTGAATTAATTTTTTTATAAATTAGTTTTATATGTTATATGCCTATTCGTGTGTGTTGAAACTTTGTTTATGAGTTTAAGTAAATTGATAAATATTATGTATGTTAAAAATTGTGTATGGAAAATTAAATATTTTTTATCAATATTAAAATTTTGTGTATGTAAAATAAAAATTGTTTAATATTATACTTTTAACTGTGTTTAAAATTAAAAATATTTATAGCATCATATTTATTTGAAGTAAGTATTTTGAGTGTAATTTATTTCTTAATATGAAGTTGTAATAATTTATTTCTTAATAAAAATTGTTTAATATTATAATTTATTTCTTAGCACCCAGTAAGTCCTAATTAGTATAATCTTTGGCAAGGACTTTTAGAAAAATATGGGAGATCAGTAAATTGAGACTTTTATTAAATCCTTTCTTATATATATTTAAGTTCCTCCAAGTTGAAAATTTTTAAGGAGAAAAATATATTAAGTTAATTATATTAGATTTTAATAATTAAAGATGGTTGTAAAAAAAATGAAATTATAAGTTCACGTTATTATTGATTGTTTTAAATTAATTAGCTCTCTATTTTTACTCCTTATAAATTGGAAACATCCAAATAAATATAAACCTTGTATGTCCGCTATTTTCTTTCTGCTCTTCCCCCTTTTTTCCAATTTTCAAACATACTTAAAATTTTAATCTTAATTTTTCACAGCTCAATTATTATAACCGTCTAACATCCTTTTTTGTCCTTTTTTTTATTTATAACATTAATTATCATATTTATTTTTTACTTTAATTTATTTGCTTCCTTCCTTTCTCTTTTTCCTCATAATTAAAGTGAACACATTCGTTGAAAGTGTGAAATCATCATTTCTACAAGAAATTGGAGGCTCGTGTAATTTAGATCATGCAAAAGCCATTTTCACTAATATGAAGTATGATGTATTTTATTTTGTCTTTAAAAGCCATTTTCACTAATATGAAGTATGAAGTATGCCATTCTCAATTCTTATACAATAGTATAAAGCGACACTAATCCAATATGAAGTATGATGTATTTTATTTTGTCTTTAAAATTACTATCTTGAAATGGTTAATTAATTTTTTTCAAAACAAAAATTGAATGTGAATTTCCAATAAAGGAACCTTTTGTGTGATTACATTTTATTAGTTAGGATTTTAAGTTTTATAAAATTGTTTGTCTTATTTAAGTGTATTGACGTTTAATTTATTTAAAGATAATAATTTTGATTACATCTTGATTAGTTTAAAATTACTACATTAAAATTACTACATGTTAATTATTTAAAGTGTCTTAATGTGAAATTGATTTGAAGTGAATTTATTTTTTTAAAATTAAGTTTTATTTTGAAGTTCAAGCAATTTTTTTTTTGTCATACCCATTTTATAAATTATTTGACGTGTTAAAATATTGTTTTTGTAGGTAGACGATGAATTCAGTTATAACAGTGTTGTATTTCAATGGAAGGGTATATGAAGATAATGATGGTGTAATATTCGAAGGCAGTAAAAAAGCCATTCAGATTAAACGTGGAATTAGTTTCAATACTTTGAAGAAAAAAATTGGAGACAAGGTAAAGTTACAAAATAATGAAATTATTTCTGCTATTAGTTGTAGATTTTTAGTGTCAGGAAAATATATTGCCTTGCAAATTTGTGATGACGAAGACGTTGAAACGATGTTGGAAAGTTTTAAACAACAAGAACAAATGTCAGTTCTTGAATTGTACATAGAAAAGGATGTGGCTGGTGGTTCAATGTTTCATTCTGCAAATTCGCTTACATCATGTGGAAATTATTTATCTAATGACGAGA
This sequence comes from Glycine max, assembly GCF_000004515.6. NCBI lineage: Eukaryota > Viridiplantae > Streptophyta > Magnoliopsida > Fabales > Fabaceae > Glycine > Glycine max. Next base: position 27,239,422 of record NC_016091.4, read on the forward strand.
CACAACCGACAACAAATATGAGCAATTTACATATTGACGAAGACGATGATGATGATGATGATGATGATTATCTTGTGTCTAACTCATACGTTGAAGAGTCTTTAGACGAAGATGACAGTGTTGACGGTGTATCTGATACCGACGATGAAGTCACCAACATTCCTCAACCAGTAAGGATTGTTCACCCAGAAGAAGGTATAATTTGCTGTACAAAAAAATTAGACAATACATTTATTATTTGATGGAAATTCCATTTAATGCTAAATAAGTATGATTTGAATTTTTATTTTGAACTGTTAGGTGCACAAAGAATTGAAAATCCATTTTGGAATGATGCTATGCATTATAACAATATCAACTAGAGTTATCCTGATGAGGAGGACATTTGCGGTTTGGAGTTGCCGTCGACCTTTAATATTGGTCAAGAATTATATGTTGGCATGGAATTTGATAGTAAAGATGCGGTAAAAAATGCAGTCAAACAATATGTTATGAAGGTGCATCAAAGTTTCAAAGTTGTTGAAAGCAAATCGAACAAGTATGTGGTTTGTTGCTTGAATAAAAGTGCAAAGTGTCCTTGCCCTTTCTATATAAGGACAATTTTATCTAAAAAAATAGATACGTGGAAAGTCACACAATGGGGTGGACCACACACATGTTTGAATATGACCATCACACAAGATCACGAGAAACTTGATTCTGATTTAATCGCCACTTGTGTAGTAGGTACGTATTTTATGTTCATATTATGTTAATTATTTGTTAATTGTCATTTAAATTTTGTTATGTTATTCACAGGCATGATCAGAGAAGATCCATCAATAAAAATTTCTTTGATTCAAGAGAGGATTAACAGTGAATTTGCCTACAAGGTGTCATACAAAAAAGCTTGGTTGGCCAAACAAAAAGCCATTGCAATTGAATATGGTGATTGGGATGAGTCATATGCGAAACTTGGGTCGTGGCTAACACACATGCAAAATCATTCCCCTGGATCACATTTTCAAATACTACATGACGATTTTATCGTTGGGAATACGGTTAGTCGCGAACATCGTCAATTTCATAGAGTTTTTTGGACTTTTGGCCAATGTAAAGAGGCTTTCAAGTACTGTAAGCCAATCATACAAGTTGACGGGACACATTTGTACGGCAAATACCGTGGGACCCTCTTGATGGCCACATCACAAGATGGAAATGGTGGTGTCCTTCCTCTAGCATTCGCGGTGGTGGAAGGTGAGACATTGATAGCGTGGTCATGGTTTTTGGCACACTTTCGTGAACACGTCACAGATAAAAATGGTATTTGTCTAATATCTGATCGACACGCGAGTATAAAGTCCGCTGTCGCTAACGAAGCACTTGGTTGGCAACCTCCCCACGGTTATCATGTCTACTGCATGCGACACATAGCAAGCAACTTCAATCGGAAATTCAATAATGCCAAACAAAAAGAAATGTTAAAGAAATTGGGTAAGATTTCATATTTCATGGTCATATTTATTTAAGTTTGATATATACTTAAAATTCTTATTCATAACTAATTTGATGCAGCCTACACTCCTTGCAAGCACTTTTTTTTATCAAAATCTAGAAAAATTTCGTGAACTGAGTCCAGCCATAGCAACATGGATTGATCGCATTTCAAAAGAAAAATGGACGATGGCTTATGATAGAGAAGGACGTCGGTATGGCCACATGACAACCAACCTCTCAGAATGTATCAATAAGGTTTTGAAGGATTGTCGCAACATTCCCATAACATCGTTGGTCAAATCAACGTACAGTAGGTGTCGAAAATACTTTGTTGAGCGTGGCCGCCAAGCCCAAAGACAGTTAAATGAAGGACAAGTATATTGTTCAAAGCTTGTTAAAGAACTTAGAAAAAATCAAGAACAAGCTTGTTCGCACATCGTTCGCGTGTATGATATCCACTCCACAAGGTTTGAAGTAGAGGAGAGCTTCAACCCTATAACGCAACGTGGCGGACAAAAGTGGGCAGCAAACTTGAATGGTCGTCATTGGCAATGCGGAGGGTATTCTGCGCTTCACTATCCATGTTCACACATTATTGCAGCTTGTGGTTACGTGAGCATGAACTACTACCAATATATAGATGTTGTTTACACAAACGAACACATCTTAAAAGCTTACTCCGCACAATGGTGGCCTCTTGGGAATGAAGCGGCTATTCCTCCTTCTAATGACGCATGGACACTTATCCCTGACCCAACTACAATTCGTGCGAAAGGTCGGCCAAAATCAACAAGGATAAGGAATGAGATGGATTGGGTCGAACCATCTGAGCACCGACAAAAATGTAGTAGATGTGGAGCCGAAGGGCATAACAGGCGTCGCTGTCCAATGCAATCTGAGCATGGGAGTTGTTCAAATCATTGATTTATGTATGTTACTGAATTGACTTGTATTTGTTTAAGTTCTCTTAAATGTATTGAATTTGTCGGGTTCAATGAATTTGTTAGTTTATAACATTACTTATTTTGATTTCTGTACATTACTTATTTTGGTTTGTATACATTACTTATTTGTGGGGTTCAATGAATTCATTTCCCTAAGCGCTAATTGTTACCACTAAACCCCAACCCCTAAGCAATAAACCTTACCCCTAACCCTTCATGGTGAACACTAAACCCCAACCCTAAACCCTAACCCCAAACCCTAAACCTATATCCTAAACCCCAAACCCCAAGCCCTAAAACTTACCTTTATCCCCTAAACACTAAACCCTAACCCTAAACAATACACCTAAACCCTAAACCATAACACGTCAACCCTAAACATAGGTAGAGTGAAAGTGGGGAGTGCAATGCTTTAGTTAAGGGTATTCAAATTGATACTAAAGGAGAACTATCTACAATGATGAAGTATGGACCTTGTCAATGTGGAGTATCTGGACGTTTGACTTTAGTTAGTAAAAGTACTTAATTTTCGTTGGTGTACTTTATTTTCTAGACGTTTGCCTTTTCTAGAACGAATTTCATAATTCTTGACTACACGTTTGGCTTTTCTAGAACGAATTTGATAATTCTCTGGTTCATTTTTCGCTGCAGTCGTTCCAACTGGTCAATAAATTTGTATGACCATCGAGGAACTTTTTTACGCATTTCGTTTATTGTAATACACTTTGTTCTATTTCCATTTACTATTGTTTTTTCTTTGAAATCAGTTCTAATTGCATCAAATAATATTTTTAGTTCTAATTGCATCAAATAATATTTTTATTATTTGTTTTATTTGTTCTTCATAATTTCTTTTTATTATTATAGTTTCATGCGCCACATAAACTATACATTGGTAATAAAAATTGATAATAAAAAATAGAAAAATAGAAAAATGTAAATTA
>NC_016091.4:27242885-27246388 GCF_000004515.6 Glycine max
CAAGTCCATAACCCTAACCGTAACCCCTAAACCTAACCCCTAAACACTAAACTTAAACCACAAACCTCAACCCTAAACCCTAACCCTAAATAGTTAGTACCATAAACCTAAACACTAACCCCAAACCGTAACCCTAACCCTAACCCCTAAACACTAAAATTAAACACTAAACCTAAACCCTAAACCATAACCCTAACCGTAACCCCTAAACCTATCCCATAAACACTAAACTTAAACCACAAACCTCAACCCTAAACCCTAACCCTAAATAGTTAGTACCATAAACCTAAACACTAACCCCAAACCATAACCCTAACCCTAACCCCTAAACACTAAAATTAAACAGTAAACCTAAACCCTAAACCATAACCCTAACCGTAACCCCTAAACCTATCCCCTAAACACTAAACTTAAACCACAAACCTCAACCCTAAACCCTAACCCTAAATAGTTAGTACCATAAACCTAAACATTAACCCCAAACCATAACCCTAACCCTAACCCCTAAACACTAAAATTAAACACTAAACCTAAACCCTAAACCATAACCCTTAACCTTAACAGTAATCCCTAAACTTAACCCCTAAACACTAAACTTCCTAACCCTAAAAATAAACCCTAACCCTAAACACTAACCCTAAACCATAACCCTAACCCTACCCCCTAAACACTAAACTTAAACAATAAACCTCAACCCTAACCCTAACCCTAACCATAACCCCTAATAGTTAGTAACAACAGTTACATTCGTTAATACATCGTTAGTTAGTACCAATAGTTAGATGCTTGACAAAAAGTGTACACATTAGTAAACCTTAATAAATATGATATCATACATTAAGTGTCAAAGTCAAATTACAAACATAAAACAACAAATATAAGCAGAGACATTAAAATCATTCATTATCATGTCTGTGGTGACGTGAGGATGTGCCACATGGTCGATCCCATCTTCGCGCTTGACGATCGGGATTTCTTCTGTCACGATGCCTCGCTGGTTGTACTTCCTCAGCCTCAGCAAAGAACTCCTGACGCAAATCAACACCTAATAAGTCACCCATATCAGGTATTGCTCCGGGTACATTCCATTGCGGAGCTAATGGGGTGTCAGGTGTCACCATTGGGGCATCATGTTGCTGTGTAGGAGTCATAGTCGGCCATGAAAAATGAGGTTGTGTTTCCGCAACACCCCCAAACGAATGTGAGCTTGCAGACATATCAGTGTGATGACCTTGGAATGGATACTGATACATCTGTGAAGGATACTCCGCAAATGTTGGTGGCGTGTAATACATTCCATGGCCACGCTCCTCAATTTGTTTCTCATATTCTTGCGCTTCCACAGCCTCCCTTCGTCTGTCAAAACCGCGAGTTTCAACACTTGACTGAAGCATGTGAAACTGCTGCGGTGGGAATTGACGCTCTGATGTTGGACCATGTGCCGCCGGCTCAGTCATTCTCTCTTGCTCTTCTGATAAAATCGTGATCTTCTCCACATAAGGCACGAGATCATCCACTGTCCATGTGTTCCTTCCTTGCGGTGACACCATATACTGTAATGTCTCCACAACTTCAGCCTGCAAATATTAGGGTTCACACATTAATTCCCATGCTTTGAAAAATAAATTGAAGTTAAAAATTGAAAAATAAATTAATACCAATGTAGCTGTGTTAGCATTGTTTGGGTCGACAAACATCTTTGTTTTTCGCCTATACCACACCATGTAATCAGAGTTAAAACTCAATAGGCCCTCCTGTCGAGGATACACGTCGACCCTAAACTCAGCTCGATTATTCCATTGGCTGATCATTGGGGCTAACAACTGGAACCAATTTTCAGATTGTCTGCCTTTCAGCATTAGCCCATGGATATTTAGTGGTTGCGAAGGACATTCGGGAATAGGTTGTTGCATCCCAAATTGTCGCAACACTCTATCGGGTTGGTGCCACTCAACAACATGGAAACAAATTAGTGGCACCACCGCGCACCACGCTACGCTACCAACCAAACATATCGGAGGCAACGACGACATAACAGTTGCTGTGTAAGGCTCCCACAGAAACTGCATACAATAACAAAATTGTTAATTTTCACTTAAACATGACATTGTATTAATTGTTTAACGAATTCATTATGATCTTGTTACCTCATGTCTTTTCATGATATCCAACTTGCGACGAAATACAATCAGATCATCATTCCCAATATGCTGATTTCCACGTCGCAACCACCTAACAAAAATATGAAATCATCAATGGACACACGTTACATTATTAGACCTATTTAAATGAAATCTTAATTTTAAAACAACTAACCTGTGTCCGAGTGGCTTATTTTGGATCACGGGAGGAGTCCTCTTTGGAGCCAAAGTCGTGCATCGTTCCCATGCCCAGATTTGGATTAAGATGCACATGCCTCCGATTGATTTTATTTTGTAATCGGTGGCGCTGCACATCTCTCTATATAAATAGGCAAGCACGGCAGGTCCCCATGCATAAGTGCTGCACTGGTCAAAGTCCCGTAAAAATTGTAGGTACCGTAGGGAAACTTTGCTGCTGCTTTTATCAACAAATAGGACTCCTCCTATGAACCTAAGAATCCATGCACGGGTAAACCTTTGTAATTGTTCTACATTCCTGTCATGGTTATTGATGTGTGAAAAATGATGAGCCAGCCAGCTTAATCTAACGACACTGCCTTGGAGTTCACCTTCCTGTGGTCTGACTCCCAATAATTCTTCACACAATTCAGCCCAATCAAGATTCGTTTGACCAATTAATGGTGCCCCGTCAACACGCATACCTAATAATACTGAGACATCTTGAAGAGTAATCGTACACTCCCCACATCTCATGTGAAAGGTATGTGTTTCGGGCCTCCATCTTTCAATCAAAGCAGTAATTAATGAAGCGTTTATTTTTAAATAGCCCATCTTGATTATCCAATAAAAACCGCATTGCCGAAGAAGAGGAATAATTTCCTCTGGAATTTCTTCATCCCCTTGATACGTGGGGACAACTCGTCTTATGTGTAATTTGCGGTCTTCTTCCCCGTTCCAAACATGTTCTGAAACATGTTTAGCTTGCATCCATAGTACGTCTCCATCAATCAGACCAGACTTAATTTTAATATTTGATGAAGATGATGACGAAGATGCCATTGATACTGCAAAAAAAAAAATACAATAAATTCACATAATAATTTATACATTAGTTATAAAGAAATAAAACTAACTACATTTACAATAAAATAATTAATTATATATCCCACACAATTTAAATTTTAACAAATAACAAAATATATAAAGAATTTATTTAAATATATAACAAAATTTAAATATATAAAAAATTTATTTAAATCTATTCTGTAAATAAAATAAATTACATGCAAATTTTTTTTTTAAAAATAACATCATATATATATAGCCATAAATTTATATAATATATATACAAAATTATATAACTAACCTAGCATAGCAAATTTAAATATATGTAATTAAAAC
>NC_016091.4:27247059-27303987 GCF_000004515.6 Glycine max
TAAAATAGGAAACTAATGCTAAATATAATCAGAAATATAAATTAAATAAAATTTTTAAATAAACCAACCTTACTCCCAATTTGTTTTGGGAAAAGGTTTTTGAAAATTAAGAACCAACAGCTTCCTTTACCTTTCTTTTTTTTTTTGCGTGAATGGACTAAGGCGCCCCAACAGCAGCAAACACTCAGGTTGTAGCTTTTTTTTTTTTTTTTCCGGCTAGATCCTGTGACGCACACAAACCACAAGCACGCGAATAGCAACAATACTCACGTTCTTTCTGCTTTTTTTTCGCGTGATGGGTCTACGGGGAAAGGGGGGGATTTAACGAATGCAAATCGCCAACACTGCTGGCGGTTTCCTCACCAAGTCGCAGTTCCCGTTGGCGACTCCCTGCTCTGCAGCTGCAGCTCCGTGCAGAGCCTCGGAAATGGCTTCTGTGCCTCTCCCTCTGCACCCTACTCGTAGCCCTTGGAAATCGCCAGTCAATGCTGCGATTTCAGCACAGCCTTGAAATCGCCAGCACCGCTGGCGGGACGTGCCTTCCCCTGATATCGCCAGCACCAGTAGCGGGTTGCTATATCCACGTGTCCTGTGCTCACGAACTCGCCATTGAAGCTTGCGGTTTCCATGCACAATCCATGAAAACCACGTACAAAACAGCACCATGGCGGAATAAGTTTCAAAACGACCCCAAATGGGGAATAAGTTTGCAAAAGGACCCCAAATGGGGAAATTTGCCCTTCTAGCACGCTCCAGAAATCTTCTCAAAGATCCCAACGGTCAGATCCTGTACAATTGTCTTGTGAAGTTGCAGACCAAATTTCGAGAAGATCCAACGGTTAACGAAGTCTAGAAAGCGTTTTTACCGAGGCAGCTTCATGTAGCTTTCTCTAGAAGCTTCATTAAGAGGCTTCCTCCAAAAGCTTCCTCGTGGCTTCTTTGAGAAGCTTTCTCAAGAGGCTTCTTTGAGAAGCTAGATCCTTATCTATCTACACCCCTCTATTAACTAAATTAACTTCCTTAAAATAATTACGGATGAAAATAACGCAACAAATAATCAAACATCAAACATAATTACTAATAATATATAGATATATATATCAGGGTGTTACATTGGTGAGCTGCCCCTCCTCCGCACCATACATAGAAGCGGCAGAAGAATCATTAGAAACGGCTTTCCAATCCTTCGAGGTGGTGAGTTGTGCCTCTGTGGAACCAAGTCCGTTGCTACCTTCTCTTTCCAACGCGGCCATAATGGTGGCACGTGTTATGCTCAGGAACGGATTTGAGCCCGGAATGGGTCTAGGCAAGGACGGCCTCGGAAATGCCGACGTAGCCGATGTTAAGGGAAATCCGTACAAGTATGGATTGGGGTACGAACCCGGGATGCCGGGGAGGAGGAATGTGCCGTCAAGATTTCGGGCAGACAGAGTATGGCCCGACCGTCTTAGCCAATCTTTCACCAGTGCCGGAATGGTGTCCGAGGAAGAAGTGGCCGCAGTAGGAGAGGAGTTCCCTCAAGACCTGTCAAATTTCGTGCATGTTCATTTAAAAGCTTAACCCGATGTTTCCCCTGCATGTTCATTTAAAAGCTAAATGTTGACATCCTGCCCTTCATTTTCGGTTACAAGGAAGATTACACTTGGCATGAATATATTGTTTCTCTAAGATATGGTGCTCTCGCGAATGATTTATTTTTTCTTTGCAAAAAGCAGGTTCACCTTTTTAGGTGAAAAAACCCGGTGGACCGTTCGGTCCTGCCAACAAATCTTATTCGGAGACCCATGAATTGATTGCCTAGCGCTGTTCATGCGTCCTCCACCATCGAGTCTAGAGCCCTGCGAATTGATTGCCAAGCGCTGTTCGCCAATTCTCCATTCTCAATCTTATTCGGAGACCCATGAATTGATTGCCTAGCGCTGTTCATGCGTCCTCCACCATCGAGTCTGGAGCCCCGCGAATTGATTGCCTAGCGCTGTTCGCCAATCCTCCATCCTCGCCTATTTTCAGAGCCCCATGAATTGCGTTTTCGTTCATGCATCCTCCACCCAAAGAGTTTGGAGCTATGCTTCATGATTGACTAGTGAGGACCCTCTAGTGCAATCCTCCATCCTCGCCTTTTTTTCGGAGCCCCATGAATTGCGTTTTCGTTCATGCATCCTCCACCCAAAGAGTTTAGATCTATGCCTCGTGATTGACTAGTGAGGACCCTCTAGTGCAATCCTCCATTCTCCAAAGTTTTTCATTGTCAAGGGCGGATCCTCTTGACTGGGAAATGTGATCTTTGTTATTTTCCCGATTGATTCCTTTGCCAAATGTGTATATGTATATTATATTTGTTGTTCTTGTTGTTGTTTGTATTTTGTTTTGTGTTGTGCAGAAAAAAAGAAGGAGTAGAGACGAGAGTCGTCATGGACTAATCACGGAAAGGGCAAGACGGACGAAATCAGTGTCTTATCTTTGCTTTCCACTTATCTCCGATAAAAGGTAAGTAAAGAGGGGCAACTGTCATACCCTAATTTCGTTCGGGGATTATTACTTGATGACATGCAACCTTTGGTTGGCCGCTTTGAGATACTTGGCATCCTTTGTTGCACAATATGTGAAGTCCCGAGACGTGTCGGAAATCAAAAGGAAGCAGGCTTACGCGATCCGTGAAATTCCGTAATGTGGCAGAAATCGAAAAGAGGTGTTTTTGCGCAATCCGTGAGTTTCCGTAACTTCTTTGAAAGCTAAAAAAGAGTAAATACATAATCTGTAAGGATTCATAACCTTGCGGAAGGAAAATAAGTATCGTTACGAAATTCATAAAGTTTCGTAACGTTACGGAAAAAGAATTACCAAAAAAAGTAAAGGGGGTGCATTTAGTAAAAAGGGGGTACAAATAGCAATTAGGCCCACTAGGGCCTTCCAGTTTCTTCCTCCAAAAGGCGGTTGCTTCTGGAGGAAGCAACCTTGCTCGCCTGGGCGAACTGGGTGGCAAGCTCCTCCCCTATTTTGCTATAAATAGGGGAAGGAGTGAAGAGGAAAGGGGTTCTGATGGAAGCTTGCTTGTTGAGCTTCTATGGAGGCTGGATCTTTGAACTTCAATGAGGTCCTTTAATGGTGATTTTCCACCATGGAGATACAGCGAAAGACAAAGGAGAAGAGGTAAGAGGCGGCGCCATCCACTAGGGAATAAGCCATGGAAGAAGGAGCTTCACCACCAAGATGAGCCTTGGATAAGAAGCTTGGAGAGGATTCTTCAATGGAGGAAAAGAAAGATGGAGAGAAAGAGAGAGGGGGGAGCACGAAATTGAAGGAAGAAAAAGAGAGAGAAGTTGAACTTTGAGTTGTGTCTCACAAGACTCTCATTCATCAAAGTTACAACAAGTGTTACACGTGCTTCTATTTATAGACTAGGTAGCTTCCTTGAGAAGCTTTCTTGAGAAAACTTCCTTGAGAAACTTCTTTAAGAAAACTTCCTTGAGAAGCTAGAGCTTAGCTACACACACCCCTCTCATAACTAAGCTCACCTCCTTGAGAAACTTCCTTAAGAAGATTCCTAAAGAAGCTAGAGCTTAGCTACACATACCTCTCTAATAGCTAAGCTCACTTCCTTGAGATGAGAATCTAGAGCTTAGCTATACACACCCTATAATAGCTAAGCTCACCCCCATGACAAAAAACATGAAAATACAAAAAAAAGTCCTTACTACAAAGACTACTCAAAATGCCCCGAAATACAAGGCTAAAACCCTATACTACTAGAATGACCAAAATACAAGACCCAGACGAAGGAAAAACCTATTCTAATATTTACAAAGATAAGCGGGCTCATACTTAGCCCATAGGCTCGAAATCTACCCTAAGGCTCATGAGAACCCTAGGGCCTTCCCTTGGATCTCTAGCCCAATCTACTTGGAGTTTTCTACCCAATGCCCTTACGGAGTAGGATTGCATCAGGTTTAGCCTTCTGGCACTTCTTATTCTCTCGAAATTGCTGAGGAAAATTGTTTCCGTGAAGAAAATCCAAGCCGAGGCGCTTCCGTAACGTTTCCATGAGTAATTACACGAAGGTTTTCAACCGTTCTTCGACATTCATCGTTCGTTCTTCGTTTTCTTCAGTCTTCAACTGGTAAGTACCTCAAACCGAGCTTTTCAATTCATTTTATGTACCCGTGGTGGTCCCCATTTGTTTCATGTACTTTTATTCTCATTTTCATTCGCTTTCTATACCCCCTTTTGACGTGCTTCAGTCATTTATTTAAGTCGTTTCTCGCCTAATCTAAAAATAAAATAAATTTCCACCGATCATTTGAATTGTATCATCTGTTAATTTCTATTAAAATGAATTCCGACCGTTCGGTCGTGCCGTAACTACGTTGGAAATAAAAAAAAAGAGGTAAAATAAAAATATAATAATAAAAAAATATCTTTAGGTAAAATGAAGCGAAAATCAATCGGACGCTTTCTCTTTGGGATTTCTCATTCTTAAATGAATTGACTAATAACTAGAGCGAAACTAAGGCTAAAATCAATTCGGCAAGTCAAGCTCGTCCACAAATAATCACTAAAAAAGGGATTTGGAAGTGTATTACCTCAGTTTTTCCTTACCAAGTAAATGGATCATTCTTAAGGTCCAACGCCTTAAAATGATCACCTTTCAAGTAAAAAGAATCGCTTGATTCACCCTTAGGAAAGAACTACGTAGGTCTGATTTCCTCTTTGATGGAGGGTACGTAGGAGCAAGAGTCCCGCTTTTGTCGACCTCAAAAATAAAAAGAAAATAAAAGTTAAGATAACACAATTTCCACAATTCTAAAAAATAGGTTGTCGTCCTTCGAAACAAACGTAAGAGGTGCTAATACCTTCCTCAAACATAAATACAACTCCCGAACTTAGAATTTTCATTTTGACCGGTTTCCTTCGGTTTTTCCGACGTTCTCCACAAATAAACGTTGGTGGCGACTCCTCGCATCTTTCCTCCTTTGGAAAGCGCACCTGTGAGCCTCGCCCTCGCTCGCCCGCTAGAGGGCACGTTGCGACAGCACCCTTTGTCATTCGCGGTCAACAAGCCCGTTGACACGCGGAGATTTACGTCGTCTTCCGCGCAGACAACCTCTGTCAGTACTAACTCGTGAAGTTAGGGGGCAGGCAGAAATACCCAAGGGGTTATCCGTATAAACATTCTTTTGCTATCTCTAAGACTCAACGCATGATAGCATGCAGAGACTAACGTCGTCTTCTGCACCCTTTGTCAATCGCGGCCAACAAGCCCGTTGACACGCGCAGATATACGTCGTCTTCCGCGCAGACAACCTCTATCAGTACTAACTCGTCAAGTTAGGGGGCAGGCGGAAATACCCACGTGGTTATCCGTATAAACATTCTTTTGCTATCTCTAAGACTCAATGCATGATACCATGCAGACACTAACGTCGTCTTCTGCACCCTTTGTCAATCGCGGGCAACAAGCCCGTTGACACGCGGAGATTTACGTTGTGTTCCGCGTAGACAACCTCTATCAGTGCTAACTCGTGAAGTTAAGGGGTAGGCGGAAATATCCAAGTGGTTATCCTTATAAACATTCTTTAGGTATCTCTAAGACTCAACACATGCAGAGACTAACGTCGTCTTCTGCACCCTTTTGTCAATCGCGGCCAACAAGCCCGTTGACACGCGGAGATTTACGTAGTGTTCCGCGTAGACAACCTCTATCAGTGCTAACTCGTGAAGTTAAGGGGTAGGCGGAAATATCCAAGTGGTTATTCGTATAAACATTCTTTAGGTATCTCTAAGACTCAACGGCATGCAGAGACTAACGTCGTCTTCTGCACCTTTTGTCAATCGCGGCCAACAAGCCCATTGCCACGTGGAGATTTACGTCATCTTCTGTGCAGACAGCCTCTGTCAGTACTAACTCGTGAAGTTAGGGGGCAGGCGGAAATACCCAAGTGGTTATCCGTATAAACATTCTTTTGCTATCTCTAAGACTCAACGCATGATAGCATGCAGAGACTAACGTCGTCTTCGGCACCCTTTGTCAATCGCGGCCAACAAGCTCGTTGACATGCAAAGATTTATGTCATCTTCCGCGCTGTCAATCTCTATCAATACTATCCCATGAAGTTAGGGGGCAGGTGGAAATACCCAAGTGGTTATCTGTATAAACATTTTTTCACTATCCATCAAACCCAGAGCACGATAGCATGCAGAGACTAACGTCGTCTTCTGCACCCTTTGGCAATCGCGGCCAATAAGCTCGTTGACACGCGGAGATTTACGTCGTCTTCCGCGCAGACAACCTCTGTCAGTAGTAACGCGTGAAGTTAGGGGGCAGGCGGAAATACCCAAGTGGTTATCTGTAGAAACATTCTTTCGCTATCCGTAAGACTCAAAGCGTGATAGCATGCAGAGACTAACGTCATCTTCTGCACCCTTTGTCAATCGCGGCCAACGAACCTGTTGACCTACGGCGATTTTCATCGTCTTCCGCGCAGTCAATCTCTATCAATACTAACCCGTGAAGTTAGGGGGCAGGTGGAAATACCCAAGTGGTTATCCGTATAAACATTTTTTCACAATCCATCAGACCCAGAGCACGATAGCATGCAGAGACTAACATCGTCTTCTGCACCTTTTGTCATCCTGACCCGTGAAGTTAGGTGACATGCGAGGTTACCTTTTGGTTACCCACACCTTTCGTCAACCAGGGGCAAACGAGGCCGTTGACGCGAAGAGACTGACATCGTCTTCTGCACCTTTTGCCATCCAGGGACAGCGAGTCAGGTGGCTGGCGGAGATACCTTATTGTCATCCACGCCTTTTATCAACCGAGGGGAACGAATTCGAAGGTATCAGGATGATGTTGGTCGTTTGGTGCTGATCATTTTCAAAATTTTTGCAAGTTTTTACTCTCGTCGTCCGGAAACATTCAAGCCCAACAGTGCGCGAGATTCTCTGCTGGACAGGGATGATCGAGTGCAATGGTGAAGGGAAGTGTCGTGGTTGTCCAACATTGTCGTTTTTGAGACACTGAAGTTTGTTGACACTTCTGATGCCTTTTCTTTTCTTTCTAAATGACAGGTTCCGCTGGCGGGGATATTGACCAGCCAAAAGACGTTCTGCTCGAACGAAATTAGTGTCTTATCTTTACTTTGCTTTTATCTCCAATAAAAGATAAGTAAAGAGGAGCAACTGTCATACCCTAATTTTGTCCAGGGACCATTTTTTGATGGCCTGCAACCTTTGCTTGACCACCCCGAGGTACTTAACATCCATCGTTAGGTAATCCGCAAAGTTCCACGACATTCTAGAAGTCAAAAAGAAGCATTGTTGCGCAATCCGTAAAGTTCTGCAACAGTGCGCGAGATTCTCTGCTGGACAGGGATGATCGAGTGCAATGGTGAAGGGAAGTGTCGTGGTTGTCCAACATTGTCGTTTTCGAGACACTGAAGTTTGTTGACGCTTCTGATGCCTTTTCTTTTCTTTCTAAATGACAGGTTCCGCTGGCGGGGATATTGACCAGCCGAAAGACGTTCTGCTCGAACGAAATTAGTGTCTTATCTTTACTTCGCTTTTATCTCCAATAAAAGATAAGTAAAGAGGAGCAACTATCATACCCTAATTTCGTCCAGGGACCATTTTTTGATGGCCTGCAACCTTTGCTTGACCGCCCCGAGGTACTTAACATCCATCGTTAGGTAATCCGCAAAGTTCCACGACATTCTGGAAGTCAAAAAGAAGCATTGTTGCGCAAACTGTAAAGTTCTGCAACATTCCAGAAGTCAAGAAGAGCCTTGTTGCGTAATCCGTAAAGTTTCACAACATTCTAGAAAGGAGATGGGTGTTGTTACGTAATCCATAAAGTTTCGTAACGTTTCGGGAAGAAACCGATAAAAAAACACGAAAACGAGAGTGTATTTAGCAAAATGGGGGGTGTAAATAAAAAGGAGTGCATTTAGCAAAGGGGGGGAGGTGAACTTATCAAGATCCTCCACATTTTGTTGGAAGATGGTTTCTGGAGCTTTCGACGCTTTCGTAATGCTTCCGTAAAATTCCTAAAACTTTGAGTAAGCCTATTTCACTTAATATTGGTGAAAGAGAAGAGGAAAAAGAGGGAACTCAAGTCCTATATGCTTCCGTAAAATTCCCATAAACCTAAATAAGAATATTTCACCTAATATGGGTGAGAAGGAATAGAAAAAAAGAAGAAATTCAAGTCCTATATGCTTCCGTAAGGCTTTCGTAACTTTTCTGTAAATTACGAAAGAAGGGGGTGAACTTATCAAAAAGGGGGTGCAAATAGCAATTTTCAAATTTTCGAATCCGGGCCCTTCCAGAATATTTTCAAAGCAGGCCCTTCCAGAATATTTTTGAAGCAGGGTTGCTCCTGGAGGAAGCAACCCAGCTCGCTTGGGCAAGCTGGGCGGCAACCTCCTCCCCCTTTTCCTATAAATAGGCGAAAGGGGGCTGTTCCAAATATCCCTAACCCCATGACTATGCATTTCAGCTGTTTTGGGTGAAAAAAATTGTTTCCATGAAGAAATTCCAAGCCGAGGTGCTTCGGTAATGCTTCCGAGATGTTTTCGTGAGTAAATCCGTGAAGGTTTTTCGTCGTTCTTCACCGTTCTTCATTCGTTCTTCGTTCTTCAACGATTAAGTTTTCGAATCCGAGACTTTCAATTCATTTCTTGTTTTTTTAGCTTTCATCTTCATTTCGTTTATTTTCGATTTTCTTTTCTTCCATTTTTAACGTGCTTTAACCGTTTATTTAAGTCGATATCTCGCCTAATAAATGATAAAATGAATTTCAACCGATCATTTGCGTTGTAATCTCGTTTAATCACCGTTAAAACAAAATCTAACCGATCGTTCACGCTATAACCTCGGTTAAACCCAAAAAAGAAAAAATAATAATAAAATAATCAGAATATCTTAAAAAATAATAAAAAAATAATCAAAATATCTTTGAATAAAATAATCAAAAAAATCAATTGGACGTTTTTCTTTGGAAGTTTCCTTGAATGGATTGACTAATAACCAAAGTGAAACTAAGGCTAAAATCAACTCACAAATCAAGCTTTTTCCACAAAAATCACTAAAGACCGTTTTAAGGTCCAACGCCTTAAATGGTCTTCTTTGCTTTTATCGGTTAACATGGACCGTTCAAAAGCATAAAATCAACATGTAACTTTACCGCTTTTGCAAGAACTACGTAGGTCTGATTTCCTCATTGCAATTGAGGATACGTAGGAGCCCGCTTTTGTCGACCACCCCAAGAGATCGTTAATGGTCCAACGCCTTAACGTTTCTCTCCTTTCAAAACCCAAGAGATCGTTAACGGTCCAACGCCTTAACGTTTCTCTACTTTCAAAAAACCAAGATATCGTTAACGGTCCAACGCCTTAACATTTCTCTCCTTTCCAAAAATCAAGAGATCGTTTAATGGTCCAATGCCTTAAACGCCTTTTACCAATTAGTTTTTACCTTATCTTTCACACCTCTTTTAGTGTTTATTTTGGCTAGTTTCAACCATAGCTTCTTCTACATTTTGTTTTCAAACCCCCAACAAGAAAGAACCACAACTTAGGAACCAACATGAGTCTTCATTCTTCATCTAGTGTTAATGGTGAGGGTTCTACTCCTAAGGACCCCTTGTATAAGATATTAGATGAGTTGAGATCCCTTAAGTTGTGGAAAGAAAAACAAGAGAGAAAAGAAAAAGGAAAAAAAGAGTGGAAGAAATAAGTCAAGATGAAAAAGAGAAAATAAGGGAAGAAGATAGAAGGAAAATACTAAAAGAGTTAAGAAAAGAAAAACATGTCTCCTATAGTAGTCATAACTCTTGCAAGAGCCTAAGTGAAGAACTTCATGACTATTATGAAGGAAGGCATAGGTCACATCTTAGACTTCACTCCCATAGGAGAGAAAAGGAAAGAAAGCCTCAAGAGGCTAACATTAACCTCCTATACTTCCATGGGAAGGACAATGTAGAGGCTAACTTAGATTGGGAAATAAGGGTAGAGCAACCACTTAAAAGGAAGTCTACTTCAAAATCTTATGGCTCTCACTCTTATCCAAAGAAAGACCATGGTCAAGGCATCTAAGGGGTGACACCTTCTAAGCCAAAAGATGATAAGGGGAAGACAATAGAAACACAACCCCTTAAGGCTAGTATGCAAGAGAAGACTAGGTTTATAAAGTGCTTCAAATGTCTTGGAAGAAGACACATTACTTCTCAATGCCCCACGAAGAAAACCATGATTATGAAGGACCAAGACATTTATAGTAGCCAAGATGAGGCTACTACTTTTCCTTCCTCTAGTGAAAGTGAAGAAGCAAAAGGGGAAGAATCTAGTGAAGAGATCTACCCACAAGAAGAAGGACAACCTTTAATGGTTAAAGAGGAGTGTAAGGAGGCAAGTGTCTCCTCCAAGAGGCTAGCTAAGAAGGAAAGGTATTTTGAAATAAAGACAAATATTAAAGTTATTTCCCCTCTTAGACAACCTCCACATTTTCTCCTTTGTGAAAAGACACTTGTCATTGTCACACCTCTTTGGCTTGAGTTTATTCCTAAAGTAAAGGAGTTGTTGGATGAGGGTTTGGTTCGCAAGAGCTTAAATCCTTGTGCTTTGTTGGTGCCCAAAATTGGTATTATTAGGCACCAAATCCCTAAAATAGGTGGTATGATGAATGTTTTGAATGGTGCAACCCTCTTTTGTAAAATCACTTGTGCACCCAACATCTTCATGATTTGTGTACATAGGGACTCATTAGGTAGGATTGTTCTTATTTTTAGTTTCAATACAAACTTAGGTACTTATATGGGACACCTTAGGTTTGTCATACTTTTTGGTAGGAATAATCAACATGAAAATACAAAAAAAGGTATGTTTTATTTCATTACTTTTCTTAATTTTTTAAATAGTGATCAAGGGTTTCCCATGAACCCTAAGAGAATAAAGGTCATTCCTGAGTGGCCCACTCCACCAAGTATAAGAAAAATTTGGGGGGTCCATGACTTAACAAACTCTTACAAAAGGTTTATCCCATATTTTTCTATACTTGTAGCACCACTCATTGAGTTGGTGAGAAACCATGTTCCTTCATGGGAAGATGCCCAGGAAATGGGTTTTCAGACCTTACCTTACTCCAACATACCAAACACCACTAATACATATGTTTTTGTTCTTTTTACACGTGTTGAGGAAAAAAGCCTAGAGTTTCAAAAACCTCGGGATTTAAGGTCAAATACTTTTCAAGGGGTAGGGAATGATGCAATCCTACCCCCACAAGGGCATTGAATAGAAGACTCCAAGAAGATTGGGCCAGAGATGCAAGAGAAGACCTTAGGGTTCTCATGAGCCTTAGGGTAGATTTCGGGCCCATGGGCTAAGTATGAGCCCGCTTATCTTTGTACATATTAGATTAAGGTTTCATTATTTTTTGGGCCTTGTATTTAGGGCTCCATAATATAGGTAAGGTACCCTAGAAATTTAGAATTTTTCAGCCCTTATATTTTAGGGCACCTAGACAAGTTTTTGTATTAGGGGTAGTTTTGTAATTTCATGTGCATTAAAGGAATATTTGATGTGTGTGGTTGGAAATAAATTTAATTGAATTGGGAGAAGCCCAATACAATTAAATTTTAGAGGGGGAGGTGAGCATTTGAATAGAAATTCAAGTGGTTGAACCATAACTAAAATTCACTAATCATAATTAGTGAAATTTTGGCTCCAAAATTTGGCGCCACAAAATCAATTTCAAATTCAAGTGAAATTTGAATAGAAATTCAAATTTTCCTCCAATTTTGTGTGACACTTAGGCTATAAATAGCGGCCACGTGTGTGCATTTTTTAACTTTGATCATTTGAAAATTAAACTTCAGATTTTAGAGCTATTTTATAGCACAAAATTCCGTGCTCTTCTCTTCCTCTCCCTTCATTCATCTCCTTCTTCCTCCAAGCTCTTATCCATGGCCTCCTATGGTGGTGAGCTTCTTCTAGACTCATCTTCTCCTTGAAGGGGCATCTCCTCTCTCTCTTCCTTCTCCATTCTGCTGCCATTCATCTTCCAAGAAGCAAAGGAATCCATTGATGAAGAAGATCCTAGGCCTACAAGCTCCAATGGAGCTTACATCACTATATTTGCATAGAGGGTGTTTTTCCTAAGGACTGAAAGAACTTGCCTGAGATGTCCTAAGTGTACACTAAAATATCATCAAAATAAACAACTACAAGTCTACCTATGAAATCCCTTAAGACATGATGCATAAGCCTCATAAAGGTGCTTGGTGCATTAGTGAGCCCAAAAGGCATCACTAGCCATTCATACAAACCAAACTTGGTCTTGAAAGCTGTTTTCCACTCATCACCCTTTTTCATCCTGATTTGGTGATAACCACTTTTAAGATCAATTTTTGAAAAGATATTGGCACCATGCAACTCATCAAGCAAATCATCAAGTCTAGGAATGGGGTGCCTATACTTTACAGTGATGTTGTTGATGGCCCTGCAATCTGGACACATTCTCCACGTACCATCCTTTTTGGGCACCAACAACACTGGCACAACACATGGGCTTAGGCTCTCTTGGACCCAACCCTTCTCTAACAGTTCTTTAACTCGAGACTCTATCTCCTTAGTCTCCCGAGGGTTAGTCCTTTAGGCTGGCCTATTAGGAAGGCTTGCTCCTAGGACTAAATCTATTTGGTGTTCTATTCCCCTTAGAGGAGGTAGCCCAGGGGGTATCTCTTTGGGAAATATATCACCATATTCATGTAAGAGTTCTTGGACCTTTAGGGGTAATGTCTCAAATGTCGAAATTGTGGCAGTGCTAAGGGATATTTCCCTTGATAGGAGAAGGTAGAAAGATTGTTTAAGAAGGATTGTTTTTTTAATATCACCTTTTGTTGCAAAATGATTTTCCTTCTTAACAACTTCTTGGAGGAATCCTTTCCCTCTTTTTCCTTCCCCTTGGCCTTTGAAGACAAGGCCTTACTATCCTTCTTTTTCTTTGGTTTTTCTAGTTTTTCTTCCTCATCCCTCTTATCTTTCATAGTTAGTTGATCTTTGGCCACTTGTGAAGGTGTTTGAGGATGCAACACAAATTTAGTGCCAAGATGGGTGAGGGTAATCTCATTAGTTAGGCCATTGTAAATGATCTTCCTATCAAATTGCCACGGCCTTCCTAAAAGAATATGTCCTGCCTCCATGGGAATTATATCACAATTAACTTCATCCTTATATGTCCCAATGGAGAAAGGTACCTTCACTTGTGGGTTAACTATCATTTCCCCTTGCTCATTGAGCCATTGAAGTTTATAAGGTTTTGGGTGGGGAATGATAATGAGGTTCAACTTGGAAACTAATCTTGTGCTACAACAATTGCAACAAGATCCACTATCCACAATGAGAGAACAAGTTTTATCTAAAATTTTGCATCTTGTATGAAAGATGTTTTCTCTTTGGGATTGAGATAGATCGCAAGATTGACCTCTAAGGAGCCTTCTAACCATTAAGAGGTCACCTTCTTCATGGGGGTAGACATCCTCACTAGACTCTTCACCCCTTACATCATCTTCAATTCCACTAGAGGAAGGGCATGAAGTAGTCTCCTCTTGACTACTATAAATGTCTGGACCCCTCATGATCATGGTTTTCTTTGTGGGGCATTGAGAGGCAATGTGACCTCTCCCAAGACATTTGAAGCATTTAATGTTGCTAGTCCTTTCTTGGGAACTAGTCTTAGGGGTGTATTTCTCTATGGTCTTACCCCTATCTTCCTTGGGTTTTGAAGGTGTAGCCCCCAAAATTCCATGGGCTTGGTCCTTCCTTGGATAAGAGTAAGAGCCATAAGATTTTGAAGAAGGCTTTCTTTTAAGTTGTTGCTCCACTCTTATACAAAGTTGGACTAGCCCATCAAGGTTCCTATATGGAAGGAGTTCAACCTTGTCCCTCACTTCTATATTAAGCCCACTAAGAAACCTAGCTATGCTTGTTCTTTCCTCCTCCCTAAGTCCAGCTCATAAAAAGAGTACTTCCATTTGTTGTCTATATTCTTCAACACTCATACTCCCTTGTCTAAGCCTTTGGAGCTTGTCCATAAGCTCCCTTTCATAGTAGGAGGGAATGTGCCTCTTCTTAAAGGCACTCTAAAGATCATTCCAATACTCTACTGGAGGATCCCCATCAATCCTTCATTCCTTAACAAGGGAAGTCCACCAATAGAGGGCATACCCTTGAAAGCTAAGGGTAGCCAATGGAACTTTTCTCTCTTTGCTAATATAATGGCATGCAAAGAGTTATTCAACCTTCATTTCCCAATCTAAGTAGGCCTCAACATTATCTTTTCCATGGAAATATGGGAGGCTAATGTTAACCTCTTGAGGCCTTCTATCCTTTTCTCTTCTTTGGGAGTGATGTTTAGTATGTGAACTATGGCGCCCTCTATAATAGTCGCTAAGTTCTTCACTTAAACTCTTGCAAGAGTCATGACTACTATAGGAGGCATGTTTTTCTCTTTTCATTTCTTTCATTATTTTTCTTCTTTCTTTCTCTCTTATTTTGTCTCTTTCATCTTGACTTATTTCTTCCACTCTTTTTTACCTTTTTCTTTTCTCTCTTGCTTTTCTCTGCACAACTTAAGGGATCTCAACTCATCTAATATCTTATACAAGGGGTCTTTAGGAGTAGAACCCTCTCCATTAACACTAGATGAAGAATGAAGACTCATGTTGGTTCCTAAGTTATAGTTCTTTCTTGTTGGGGGTTTGAAAACAAATGGTAAAAGAAACGATGGTTGAAACTAGCCAAAATAAACACTAAAAGAGGTGTGATAGATAAGGTAAAAACTAATTGGTAAAAGGTAAGTTATCTAGGCGGTTTGACAATGGAAGGTAAAGGAAATAAGCTATGAAAGTAAGCAAGAAATTAAAGTGCTAGAAATGCAAACTAGGCGGATCCTAAGAGTGTTTGGATGACCTCATTTAAGGTTCCCATCAAAACACTCACTATCCTAAGGGAAAATGGCCTAAAATTATTACACACAAATGGAAGTAGGGTGACCTATTGGAGGCTCCCAACTTCCAATGAAAGGCCTTTTTGTTACAAAGTTTGAAAGCAAAGAAAATTGCCAATTACAAATTACAAAAAAAAAAGTCCTCAATTTTGGTGGCTATTCTCTCTTTTGTGTTTCACTAAATTTAGAGTGCTTCTTATTCTAATAGCTCTTAAGGTGGTTGGCCCCTTGCTTCTTGACTGAAATTCTTCAAGGGATGACACCAATCCTCCTTTCCAATTTCCTATATGGCGACTCACAAACAAGGAAACAAAGAGACAAGCAATAACCAAAGACCAAAAAATGAGTTGAAAGCTAAACCAAAAGAGTTTTAACAAGACAAATTTTCAAGGATGATTCAACAATTAAAGCAATGAAAATCACATAAAAGCAAGCTAGGACTCAAAGAGAAACTTAGAATGGCTCTAGAGTAGAGTAAAAAATAATAATAAAAAAAAGACTCAAGAAACCTTTAATTTTGGCACTTGTTTTCACAATAATTTTCAATTGAAATTTCAGAACTAGGATTGGTATAAAATAGGCACCAATTATAGAACAAATTTTGAGCCAAAACAACAAGCACACTTCCCTTTTCACTTTTTTTTCCTGGACACTGATTTTTCTGCCAACTTGTGTGATTTTTCGTATTTTTTACTTTAATCCAAATCGCTTGATTATTTTTTCATAATTTTGGTCCAGATGTCTAGAA
Organism: Glycine max; assembly: GCF_000004515.6. NCBI lineage: Eukaryota > Viridiplantae > Streptophyta > Magnoliopsida > Fabales > Fabaceae > Glycine > Glycine max. Next base: position 27,262,811 of record NC_016091.4, read on the forward strand.
AATTCAGTAAACATTTCAGATCAAAAAACGTAGTGACCAATTCCAAGTAATTTATACAAGTTCGTATGTTCAAGCTGCCAGCACCAGCGATTTCAACCTACAAATCAAGAGTAGTGTTTATGTTGCTTAAGGCTTGGATAGTTACAATTTGTGTTTGCTTATGCTCAATTATCTTGAATAACACAATTCAAGATAGCTTAAGACTTATTTTGATTCAAAAATCCATCCACAACTCAGCACCACAACTCAACTTCATCATAGGCATCATGTAGGAAAAGAAAAAAAAAGTTCAACAATAAGACTACTTCTAGGAATTGATTTAGAACATGTTATGAACTAAATAACATGCATGAATTAGACTCAAAATTCAAAAGATAGGCTAAGAATGACAATAATACATGAACAAATGTATCTAGAATTCAATAAACAAAATAAAAATTCAACACAAACTTAGAACATAATGTGACAATTACTATGACTAAACATGACTCTAAGATAACATGGATTAAGTGATTTACACTTAGATTTTTGTGTTTTTTTTTATAATCAATATTTTGGAACAAAATTTAGATCTAAAGGTTTCACACAAGAATATTATGAATGAAAAATGATAGATCCTAAAATCAACACAAAAACATGATTCAAGAGTAGATCTACAAAATTTGAACCATAGAAATGCAAGAACGAGTGTGGATCTAAGATTTAATCGGTTTTTTTTTTTAATCTACTCTAAACAGCACCAAACCACAAGACAATGGAGGATATACATGAAGAATAAGATGAAGAACAAGGAATTAAAGAGAATTCACCGAACAAAAAGATAGAGGAAGCAAAAGAACATCACCTAGATGAAGATGCTCTTGATACCACATGATGTAAGCTCCATTGGATCTTGTAGGCCTAGGATCTTCTTCATCAATGGATTCCTTTGCTTCTTGAAAGATGAATGGCAGTGGAATGCAGAAGGAGATGCCACTTCAAGGAGAAGATGAGTCTAGAAGAAGCTCACCACCATAGAAGGCCATGGATAAGAGCTTGGAGGAAGAAAGAGATGAATGAAGGGAGAGGAAGAGAAGAGCACAAAATTGTGTGCTCTAAAAGAGCTCTGAAATCTGAAGTTTAGTTTTCAAATGATCAAATTTGAAAAAATGCACACACATGACCTCTATTTATAGCCTGAGTGTCACACAAAATTGGAGGGAAATTTGAATCACTTGGATTTGAAATTGAATTTGTGGAGCCAAATTTTGGAGCCAAAATTTCACTAATTATGATTAGTGAATTTCAGTTATGGTTCAGCCCACTGATCCAAGATCAATTCCAAGATTCTCCACTAAGTGGGCTTAGGTGTCATGAGGCATGTAAAGCATGAAGGACATGCACAAAGTGTGACTATATGATGTGGCAATGAGGTATAGTAAGCAAATGCTCACCTCCCCCTCTAAAATTTAATTGGATTGGGCTTCTATCAATTCAATTAAATTTATTTCCCAACACACACATCAAATATTCACTTAGTGCATTGGAAATTACAAAACTACCCCTAATACAAAAACTAGTCTAGGTGCCCTAAAATACAAGGGCTGAAAAATTGTATATTTCTAGGGTACCCTACCTACATTATGGAACCCTAAATATAAGGACCAAATATGACATCCTAATCTAATATGTACAAAGATAATTGGACCCAACCTTGGCCCATGGGCTTAGAAGTCTACCCTGAGGTTCATGAGAACCCTAGGGCCTTCTTCAACCGCTCTAGCCCAATCCTCTTGGAGCCTCTTGCTCATGGCTCTAGTGACTGGTTCCTTCCAAGGGAAGATTGCATCATTTAGTGTGTGTATGTGTGCTAGATTTCAATCAAATCCCAAGGAATCACATCTTAGTGCAGTTAAGAGAATTATAAGATATCTGTTAGGCACTATGAATATAGGATTATGGTATCCTAAAAATTTCACATGCAATTTATTAGGATATTTTGATTCTGATTTTGCCAATTCTAAAATTGATAGAAAGAGCACAAGTGGAACTTTTCATTTCATTGGATCTGCTCTAGTCTGTTGGCATAGTAAGAAATAAAATAGTGTTGCGTTATCCACTGCTGAAGCGGAATACATTTTTGTTGGCAGTTGTTGTGCACAGATTCTTTGGATGAAGCAATAAATTTCTGATTATGGAATATTTCTATCTAAGAATCATATTCAGCACTCAAGAACCAAACATATAGAGATAAGACATCATTTCTTGAGAGATCATGTTCAAAAGGGAGATTGTGAACTAGAATTCGTTGATACAAAGAACCAATTAGCTGATATGTTTCCAAAACCTCTCCCTAAAGAAACATTCTTTGCTATTAGGAGAGAATTAGGTCTTTTAGATATCAATGATCTAGACAAATAGGTAACTCAATTTGAGTTTTATCCTCCTTATGTTTAATAGATTGTCTTTGAGTGTAGTTGTTTGTTTTATTAATAGTCATATTAATTGTTGTTTGTCATATAATAATTGTCCTTAATTACCTTTGTTTGAATTTTTAATAGTTATATAATCTATTGTGTGTAGCTAATTGATTGCTAAATTGATTAGATTTGTTTGTGTTTGATGATTGTTGATTGAATGTGTTTGATTGTGCTTGATTATCATAGTTAAGTGTGTATTTGCCTTAAAAATAGTTAGTTTTGATTGAATGCATTTGATTGTGCTTAATTATCATAGTTAAGTATGTATTTGACTTAAGAATAGTTAGTTTTAATTGAAAAAGCCTTGGTTAAGGATCTGGTAATCGATTACCATTCCCTATAATCGATTACCTTAGAACAGCAAGGCTATAATCGATTACAAAGTGTCCCTGACTATAAATATCTGTGTTTCTGCAAAACCCTCACTCTCTTCTTTCATATGACAGTGCAAACCTTCCACAAATCTTCAAATCGCTATATCTTCCTCATTTCTTAACCAAATCGCTTCAAACAAAGCCCAATCTTCATCTTTTTCAGTTCTCTTCAAAATCCACCGATTAAAATTAGCTGAAACAACTTCAAATGGCTGAATCATAAAATAAACGAAAGGGATCTTCCTCCACCACCATCGCTGCTGGCCACCGCCGCCATGGAACCTCCAAAGACCCAACAACACCAGTTCCTCCCTCTCTTTCATCTCCCCGGTCATCCACGTTATTTTCCTTCGATGATCAGCATTAGAGGTACTACTCTCAATTTTGTAATAGAGTCATTCTAGACCCTAAGTACCTTGACCTAGAATTTTTTGATGGAGAAACATTTGATTATTGCCAAGTGTTTCAAAACTCTGCTTTGGTTGATTTCATGTCTCTTAAACTGCCCTATTTTCCTGAATTAGTTAAGGTTTTCTATAATAATTTGAAAATTTAGGATGGTGTTCTTTATTCTGAGGTGCATGACATTCCTCTTATTGTTGATCAGTCCTTATTTCATTCATTGACTAAACTGCCCAGTCAAGGTGTTCCTTTTGAGGGCACTCTTGTTGATGACTGGAAATTTGATTATTCAAGTCATGATGCTCGCAGAATGGTCTACAATGACCAGGCTGACATAATCGGCATATTACTTGCTGGGTCATTTACTTTTGATTGTCGCATCATGCACTACATTATTGATTCTGATGTGGGCCTTTCAAACTGGTCGTCAGATCGACTGGGCCCATCTAGTTTAGTACCGGATGCAGAAGGCATTACGGGCCAATGCACCTCTGCCATATCCCCACCTTGTTACTCTCTTTCTTCATCACTTCAATGTTCTTTTGGATGATGAACCCTTTGTCAAGGTTAAAAGGTCTTTCTCCATTGGTGTCGATGTTGTTACCTCCTTTGGTTATCAAAAGGATATTGATGGTCGGTGGGTTTGCAAACAAGACTTGCCACCGCCTATTCCCGACGAGCGTACCCCATCTCCTCCTTCATAAAGGGATGCTTCATCTTCTCTACTGAATGAAGTTCTCATAGAGCTCCGTGATCTTTGAGCATTTGTGGGTAAACATTTTGATGCAATGTATACTCGCTTTGATGGGATGGATAATCGGATCACTCGACTTGAAGATAATATCAGCTTCATTAGGCGTTGCTTCGATCCCCCGGCCAACTCTTAGTTATCTTTCTTATGCTTTATTTCCTTAGTTTTATGTTTATTTCTTAGCCTTGTATTTTGGCTTTTAATGCTTAGTACTTTGGTTACTTTTTATTGTGTTTTTGCTTGTCTTGGATGTTTTCAGTTATGGTTGCTTTGTGTTTGGATCTTTTAGCCTTTGTTTGGCTTGTCTTGGTTTGATTAGATTTTCTTGAATTATGTTATGGATTACATCAGTTGGATTCTGCTATGGTTTATCATTGTCTGGATGTGTTAAGCTTCTAATTTAGTTCTTTTCTCCGACCGTTTTTGGCCTTTTGATGTTGCCAAAGGGGGAGAGAACTTAAGGGTAGAATTTAGGAATAAATTCCAATCTTAAGGGGGAGTAAGGATTGAGAGCACACATTATCAATTGTATATCGTTTATTTAGATTTCAGATTATTGTCATCATCAAAAAGGGGGAGATTGTAGAAGCATATATGATATGAAGTTTTGATGATACCAAAGATGAGCGTGATTCAAGTCAAGAATTCATAAATTCAAGAAGAACGATGTACTTAGTTGATAGGATCTTAGAAAGAATTCCTTATTTGATGCCGCACAGGTTTGGCTAAGGAAAATATCTTACAAAATCTTTTTAAGAAATATTATGTTTTCAAAAATATGATATTTTCTCTCTAGTAATCAATTATCAAAGGATGTAATCGATTAACAGTAACTAAAATGACTTCTGAAACAGTTTTTACAAATTTCGAATTTGAATTTAAAAGCCTGTAATCGATTACCAGAAGTTAAAACTGTTTGTAACAGCTATTATAAATTTGAATTTAAATTTTAAAGTCTGTAATCGATTACAACAATTGTGTAATCGATTACCAAACACAAAAAATTCAAATTTCAAGTCTAAAGAGTCACAACTCTTCAGAAACTAACTGTGTAATCGATTACCACTTTTATGTAATCGATTGCCAGTAAGGATTTTTTAAAAATAATTCCCAAGAGTCACAACTGTTCAAGAAACTTTTATATGGCCATCTAAGGCCTATAAATAGGTGACTTGGGATACGAAATTCCTTAGAGTGTTTCTGAACAAAATTGTCTTATCCTCTCAAAATCAAATTGTCTTATCACTCTCAAAATATTCCTTGGCCAAACACTTGCAAATTAAATAAGGAATCTTGAGCGATCTTCACATTGTAATATCCTTCTCTTAAATAGAGAAACTTCTTTTTCTTATTCAAAGGAAATTGTTTAAGAGACCGAGTGTCTCTTAAGTTGTAAGGATTTCTAAACACAAGGGAAGGGTTGTCCCTGTGTGGTTCTGACTTTGTAAAAGACTTTTTACAAGATAATGGAAATCTTAAGCGGGTTGCTTGGGGACTGGACATAGGCACAGGGCGTGGCTGAACCAGTATAAAAACTGAGTTTGCATTTTCTCTTCCCTTAAACTCATTTTAATTGTTGCAGTTTATCTTTTACTTTAAAGAAGTTTATTGTGAATTGTTCTTTGAGTAATTCATATTAAGGGTGCATTGTTAATCCAAAAGAGAGTTAAAATTTTAATTAGGCAAAGTTTATATCTTAATTCAACCCCCATTCTTAAGATACTAAGGCCACTTGTCTAACAAAAACTAATCGGTTGAAGAACGAAGAATGATGAAGAACGGACGAAGAATGATCACGGAGTCGATCACGAAAACGTTACAGAAGCATTACGGAAGCGCCTCGGCCTTGATTTTTCTTCTTCTTTCTCCTTCTTCACACTAATTTCACTCAAATCCTCTTGATTTCAGATGTTGGACCCTTCTCCTCATCCCCCTCACGCCTATTTGTTGGACAAGTGGCCTCAATAACTTAGGGGGGGGGGTGAATTAAGTCTCACTAACAAACTTTTAACCCTCTTCTAAATGATAGGCTCAGAATGTAGAAGAAGAAGCAACAATCAATTTAATAATGTTCTTTAAACATGCAAGACAAAATTGATTGCAATAACATAAATGAGATAAGGGAAAAGAGAAATGCAAACTCGATTTATACTGGTTCGGCCACTTCCCATGCCTACGTCCAGTCCTTAAGCAACCCACTTGAGATTTTCATTATCTTGTAAAATTCCTTTTACAAAATCTGAACCACACAGGGACAACCCTTCCCTTGTGTTTAGAAATCCTTAAAACTTAAGAGACCCTCGGTTCCTTAATCAATCTCTTTGAATAAGAAGAAGAAGTTTCTCTCTTTAAGAGAAGGATATTACAATTGAAGATCAATCAAGATTCCTTATTGAATATGCAAGTGTTTGACCAAGGAATCTTTTTGAGAGGATAAGACATTTAAGTTCATAAAAACTCTCTTAGGAATTTCGTGTCCCCAGTCACCACCTATTTATAGGCCTTTGATGGCCATTCAAAAATCTCTTGAACAAATGTGACTCTTGGGAGTTATTTTCTAAAGAGTTGTGACTCTTGAAAGTTATTTCCTGAAAAAGTTATTTTCTGAAGAGTTGTGACTCTTGGGAGTTATTTTCTGAAGAGTTGTGACTCTTGGATCAAACTTGAGAAGCGCTTATCTTTGACATCATCAAAATTTCATATCATATATGCTTCTATACTATTTATAGGAAATGAGGGGTGGAGGTTGCACAGCAGCTCGCCTGGCGAGCTGCTTGCTTCCTCCTGAAGTAACTTTCTCGCCCAGGTGAGTTGGTTACTTCAGCCCTAAGCTTCCTAGTGGGCCCAGGGGCTGAAAAATTCCTCAAAAGTGACCCTTTTGCCCTTCTTTTTAAAATTTTGCACATTTTCTTCTGAAACATCACAAAACCCTACGGAATGCACGACAATTAGTGTGAAGCAACTCAATTCGGCTGACAAGAATCCAAATGTTGGCAAACAATCATTCTCGAACGAAATTAGGGTATGACAGTACAAGAAACATAAAATGCTTCAAATGCTTAGGCAGAGGACATATTGCTTATGACTGTCCAACCAGGAGGACCATGATTATGAAGGCAGATGGAGCAATCACAAGTGAATATGAAATCAGTGAAGAAGAGAAAGAAGTGGAAGAAGAGCTTGAGGAGGAAGCTATGTAGGGTGATATGCTAATGGTGAGAAGGCTCTTGGGAAGTCAAATGCAGCCACAAGACGACACCCAAAGAGAAAATATTTTCCACACCAGATGTATAGTTAATGGTCAGCTTTGCTCTTTAATTATTGATGGAGGAAGCTATACCAATGTTGCAAGTTCCAAGTTAGTGTCCAAATTGAATTTAGATACTAAGCCCCATCCTAGGCCATACAGACTGCAATGGCTTAGTGAAGATGAAGAGGTAAAAGTGACTCAAGAGATTGAGGTGTGTCTCACCATTGGAAGATACAATGATAGGGTGTTGTGTGATGTGGTTCCAATGGAGGCAACTCATATATTGTTAGGGAGACCACGTCAGTCTGACACCAAAGCAGTGCATGATGACTTCACCAACAAGATTTCTTTCTAGCACCATGACCAGAAGATTATTCTTAAACTTCTACCCCTTAGGGAAGTGTGTAATGACCAAATCAAAATGAGAAAAAAAAAGAGAACAAGAGAAAGAAAAGAGTGAGGCACCAAAGAGGAATACGAAAAAAAAGAGTGATACACCTGAGAGAAAGAGTGATACACCCAAGAGAAAGAGTGATACACATGAGATAAAATTTAATTGTTTACCAAAAACGAGTGAAGTGAGGAAAGTGTTACTTGCTTGTGAGCCACTCTATCTATTGTATTGCAAAAACAGTAAAATTTCTACTAGTAATTCTAATGAGTTAACCATTTCTATTTCTCCTAGTGTTGAACCCTTGTTGCAAGAATTTAAAGATGTCTTTTCCAAGGAGATTCCTCATGGACTGCCACCTTTAACAGGCATAGAACATCAAATTGACCTCCTTCCAGGAGCTTCATTGCCTAACAGGCCAACTTACAAAAGCAATCCCCAAGAGACTCAGCATAAGGATGCACAGGCTAAAGTTGGGTATGTGAAAAGATTACATGACCAAGTGAAGGCGCAAATTGCAAAGAAGAATGAAAGCTATGCCAAGAAAGCCAACAAGAACAAGAAGGAAGTGGTATTTGAACCAGGTGATGATTCTGAACATTTGAGGGCAAATGCTTTCTAAGAAGGAGGGAACGATGAGAATCCAAAAATTGTCCAAATACAGGGACCTATAACCAGGAGTAGGACCTTTGGCATTTGATAAAATTTGGTGAGAGCTTCTCTCTCGGTTCCTTGCTGAACCAATCTCAGACTTATCACGGTAATCCTTGTGGCGTCTATCCTGACTTATTTTCCCTCTCTGGAAGTGGCGTCATCCCAAACTCTGTAACCTGTATTAAGCGATTCCCTCTTAGTAAGGATCACATCAGTTTCTCCATCACAAAGGATTTCTTGTTTCACAAAGTGCTAATTCTCAATTAACAAAATGATACAAATCTCCATCTCTCCTATCATTCTTCTCCTATTTATATCTAATAAACCCCTCTAACTAACTAATCATTAATAGTCTAACTATTTTACTAACTTTCCCTTCACTATATATCTTAACAATCTATATAGAAAAGTCATGACCCTTCAAAATATAACTGTGTAATCGATTACCAGAAACCTGTAATCGATTACCAATGAAAACTTTTCAGAAAAAGCTTTTTGAAAAGACACATCTCTTCAAACCATTTTGAAAAGGCACAAAGGGCATATATATGTGTGTGTCAGACTTCAAAAAGTATGAGAGAGATATTCTAAGAGAACTTCATTGTCAAATGCTCTCTCAATAACTCTTGGGCAAATACTTGCAAATCTATTGAGAGTTCATCTAGGAAAATCAAATTGTATTATCCACTCTAAAGGAGAGAAATCTTTCTATTCATCTCAGAAAGTAAGTTGTAATCAAGAGACTGGTTGTCTCTTGAATTGTGAGTTTCATAAACACAAAGGAAAGGGATTCCTTAGGTGTTCAAAAGTTGTAAAAAGGTTTTTTTACAAAGTTAGTGAAAATCTCAAGTGGGTTGCTTGAGGACTGGACATAGGCACAGGAAGTGGCCGAACCAGTATAAATCAAGTTTGCATTTCTCTCTTCCATTATCTCATTTATGTTATTACAATCAATTTTGTCTTGTATGTTTAATGAACGTCATTAAATTGATTGTTGCTTCTTCTTCTGCATTATGAGCCTATCATTTATAAGGGGGTTAAAAGTTTGTAAGTGGAAAATTTTGAAACTTAATTCACCCCCCTCTTAAGTTATTGAGGCCACTTGTTTAACAAGTAAGATAGATAAAAGATAAGATAGTAAGGGTACTTATCTATTTTATTTATGAGACTTTTTTTATATATATGAAATCTTCAACTGTTTCATATAAGCAATCATTGCAAAATCAAGGGGGAGTAAATTCTCTTGTTTTTACTCCTAACCTATAGATGATTGTCATAATAAAAAAGGAGGAGAATGTGAATCATCTAGGTTTTAGGTTTTGATGACACCGAAAAGAATTTGCTTGATAATTATTCTCATCATCAAAAAGGGGGAGAATGTGAATAATGTAGGTTTTGATGATGCTGGGAAGAATTTACTTGATAATGATTGTCATCATCAAAAAGGGGGAGATTGTGGATGTATGAATACATGATTTTGATGATGTCAATGAATAATCAAACAAGGTTGCTTTCAAGATCACTTCAACAAACATTCAAAGGTTAAGCATTGCTTCAAGATTAAGACAAGGTTGCTTCAAGATTCATTCAAGATCAACTTTTGCCTCAAAACAAATTTTTTCAAACATGTCAAGGCTCTAGTAATCGATTACCAGGCAGTGTAATCGATTACCAGAAGACAAGATTGCAAATCAGCTTCTTAAAAGGGTTTGAAATTTGAATTTTGAATGTGTAATCGATTACCATAAAAAAAACTCTTGAAATTCAATTTGAAAAGTCATGGCCCTTCAAAATATAACTGTGTGATCGATTACCAGAAACCTATAATCGATTACTAGTGAAATTTTTTCAAAAAAAGCTTTTTGAAAAGACACATATCTTCAAACCATTTTAAAAAGGCACAAAGGGCCTATATATATGTGTCTGACTTCAAAAAGTATGAGATAGATATTCTAAGAGAACTTCATTGTCAAATGCTCTCTCAATAACTCTTAGGCAAACACTTGAAAATCTATTGAGGGTTCATCTAGGAACATCAAATTGTATTATCCACTCTAAAGGAGAGAAATCTTTTTGTTCATCTCAGAAAGTAAGTTGTAATCAAGAGACTGGTTGTCTCTTGAATTGTGAGTTTCATAAACACAAAGGAAAGGGATTCCTTGGGTGCTTAAAAGTTGTAAAAAGGTTTTTTTACAAAGTTAGTGAAAAACTCAAGTGGGTTGCTTGAGGACTGGACGTAGGCACGGGAAGTGGCCGAACCAGTATAAATCAAGTTTGCATTTCTCTCTTCCATTATCTCATTTATGTTATTGCAATCAATTTTGTCTTACATGTTTAACGAACATCATTAAATTCATTGTTGCTTCTTCTTCTGCATTCAGAGCCTAACATTTAGAAGGGGGTTAAAAGTTTGTTAGTGGAAAATTTTGAAACTTAATTCACCCCCCTCTTAAGTTATTGAGGCCACTTGTTTAACAAGTAAGATAGATAAAAGATAAGATAGTAAGGGCACTTATCTATTTTATTTATGAGACATTTTTTATATATATATGAAATCTTCAACTGCTTCATATAAGCAATCATTACAAAATCAAGGGGGAGTAAATTCTTTTGTTTTTACTCCTAACCTATAGATGATTGTCATAATAAAAAAAGAGGAGAATGTGAATCATCTAGGTTTTAGGTTTTGATGATGCCGAAAAGAATTTGCTTGATAATTATTATCATCATCAAAAAGGGGGAGAATGTGAATAATGTAGGTTTTGATGATGCTGAGAAGAATTCACTTGATAATGATTGTCATCATAAAAAAGGGGGAGATTGTGAATGTATGAATAAATGATTTTGATGATGTCAATGAATAACCAAACAAGGTTGCTTTCAAGATTACTTCTAAAAACATTCAAAGGTTAAGCATTTCTTCAAGATTAAGACAAGGTTGCTTCAAGATTCATTCAAGATCAACTTTTGCCTCAAAACACATTGTTTCCAACATGTCAAGGCTCTGGTAATCGATTACCAGGCAATGAAATCGATTACGAGAAGACAAGTTTGCAAATCAGCTTCTTAAAAGGGTTTGAAATTTGAATTTTGAAAGTGTAATTGATTACCAGTAACGGAACTCTTGAAATTCAATTTGAAAAGTTACGACCCTTCAAAATATAACTGTGTAATCAATTACCAGAAACCTATAATCGATTACTAGTGAAATTTTTTCAGAAAAAGCTTTTTGAAAAGACACATCTTTTCAAACCATTTTGAAAAGACACAAAGGGCCTATATATATGTGTGTCTGACTTCAAAAAGTATGAGAGAGATATTCTAAGAGAATTTCATTGTCAAATGCTCTCTCAACAACTCTTGGGAAAACACTTGCAAATCTATTGAGAGTTCATCCAAGAACATCAAATTGTATTATCCACTCTAAAGGAGAGAAATCTTTCTATTCATCTCAGAAAGTAAGTTGCAATCAAGAGATTGGTTGTCTCTTGAATTGTGAGTTTCCCTAACACAATGGAAAGGAATTCCTTGGGTGTTCAGAAGTTGTAAAAAGGTTTTTTTACAAAGTTAGTGAAAATCTCAAGTGGGTTGCTTGAGGACTGGAGGTAGGTACGGGAAGTGGCCGAACCAGTATAAATCAAGTTTGTATTTCTCTCTTCCATTATCTCATTTATTTTATTGCAGATTGTTATGTCTTGCGTAATTAGAAGAACATTATTAAATTAATTACTTCTTCTTCTTCTTCTTCTTCTTCTTCTTTTGCATTCTGAGCCTATTTTTTAGAAGGAGGGGTTAAAAGTTTGTTAGTGAGACTTTTGAAACTTAATTCACCCCACTCTTAAGTTTTTGAGGCCACTTGTTCAACAAACAATGTTTGTGAATATATTTTAAAACTTGTAACAAACATGGGAATGTGATATTTCCATGTTCACATTCCCAGGAATGATATGTGATACCTTAAAACAAACACAACCAAAGATTACAATGTCAGTAAACTGCTATTATGACAATGCATATAGAATATTATATTTAGATTTCAACAGATTTCAATGTTTTGAAATTGCAAGAAACACACTAAAAGGGGGAGTTGAATAATGTGTATTTCAATGATGAAAATTTTTCACAATAACAAGGATAGAATAGATAATACAGAGATAGACATTGGTTGTCCACTGAGAATAAAAAGACTATGCAATGAAGAACAAAGTGATCATCCTGTGACAGATAAAAGGTTCTTAAAACAGCTTTTCAAATAAGCACATAGTGTAAAGTGGTGTTATAAAATGTAATAAGAATACTCCATAAAACAATATGGAGAGAAGTAAAAATACTTAGTCTATATTGGTTCATTCAACCTAAGTTACGTCCAGTTCTCTTTTACTCACTAGTAAAGGGTTTCACTAATAAAGAACTTATTACAAACAAGTATTTTAACCTGCTACTTTTGGCTTTACAAGTATTCTTAACACTACTTCTGGTATCTTCTTAGACTCCCCCTAAATCTAAGAACTCAAGTATTTTTTTACACTAAACCACTCTTGACTTTCACAAACAATTGTTTGATTGAATACAAATATTCTTAACACTCGAATAGTAAATATACAATTAAGCACATATATAAACTACTTTGCTTTACAAAGAATAATAACAATGTAGAACATGTAGTGTTTATAATAGACTTTCACTTTCTCAATATTTCCCGTGCTCTTGTTCTTTTTCCTTTTATGTTTTTTGTCAAGTTGCTTCATTGAGGGAGACATCCTTTTATAGACTTCAATGAGATATCCGTTGTGGGATCTGCGTCGTTATCTTGAAAGGATTGTTGTCTCACATAGAGTAATTGGTCGACATGTCAAGCTTTGAATGGCAAGGATTTTATACGAAGTACAGACAACTCCATGTGCTTTTTGACCTTTGTGAAAGTGACCTTCCAGGGGATATTCCACGGAGGCCTTCTAGTCTCTTCTATATTGTACTTTTCTTGAATTCAAATGTTAGTTATTCAAACGTAATAGAGACAAATGGAATTTGAATAAAACAGTACATGTGCACTTTCCTTTTCTGTGATACCCAGTCCTTGAGAGACTAGACACATGAATTTATCGTATGACAGTGTGTTATATTGTTATGAACAAGACTAGATGCTTACTAAATAAAGAGAGCTGAACACTAGATTAAAATAGAGCATACTCTATCTAGTTGTGGGCGATATTCCTTTAACATAATAATCTTGTCCACTTGTCAAAAACACAATAGAATATCAATAATTTATACTTATGTTATACATCAAAATCTAGGGTGGATGAGACACATGATCGTTCATACCTAACAGGTTTCTCTCTCCAAAACTTAAGTTTAAAGTTAACCTCGTCCTTTGATTCCTTGATCAAAATTATATCATGCAAAAAGCATTCATTTAGGGATAATCTTTTGTATGTTCTTAGTAAGCACATTTAAGACTAGAATAGTAAGGTTTCAAGTCTTAGCCTTGATGTACATGTAAACCTATCCTTAGAAGAAAGTCCATCATATTGCCTTTAAGATTTCTAATACTAGTGGTTACTCATCATGCATGTGAAGTATAGCTTGGATATAAATCATGCAAACACCTTTATCAAAGTCTTCCATTACGTTTCTCATGGCACCAAAGCATGTGTTTTTTCCATGTCAATAAAAAACATATGTAAGGCTATTTCTTTGCTTCATTATATTGGGTTTAAGATTGAGAAAGATAAGTTCACATAAAAGAAAAGAGTAGCACACAATGTGTTTGTCATTAGAACTAACTCTAATATATATAGGAGTAGAAACTAACCAAAAACAATTACAACAGAAAAACAGTTACAAAATAGTTACAACTAACAGAATTGGGCATTCCTCCTGCAACATGACTAGATGAGCTCCACCAAATAGTCATTTGGATGACCATACAAAAGAAAATTGAATTAGATGGTCTAAGCAGTATCGTCCAACCACCTCTTTCATCCAACAATTTTCACCTTGGTTTAGTAACAATCATGAATCAGATATACAAAGTTATTTCCAACAATTTGTATTGAGTAGATCCAGAAAGTGCATATATTTTCTTCAAGGAATAGATTTTGTGAACTTGTCAGTTGGGTTTTCTTTTGTATCAACTTTCTTGACTTGGATCCTCTTTTCAGTACGAATGAAGTGATATCTGACGTTAATGTGCTTAGTCCTTTCATGATGGACTTGATCCTTAGTTAAACAAATTGCACTCAGACTTTCACAAAAAATGATAGCATTATCCTAAGAAAACCTAAGATCATTTATAAGACCCTTTAACCATATACTGTCCTTTGTTTCTTCTGCTATGGCCATATATTATGCCTCTATTGTTGATAAAGCATTTGTAGGCTAAAGTGTACCTTTTCAACTAACAAGGGAATTGCCAATTGTAAAAGCATAACTTGTCACAGATCGCCTTGTATCTAAATATGCAACATAATTAGAATCCAAATATCCAGCAAGTGCACAAGATGTGCCATCTAAGGTACCTGAATATTTGTTTAATTGTGTTAGACAAATGGCCTCAGTTATCTTAAGAAGGGGGGGTTGAATTAAGATAACAAGAACTATTCCCCAATTTAAAATTTCGCTCTCTCTTTTTAGATTAACAATGCACCCTTAACATGAATTTCTCAAAAGAAAATTCAGAATAAACTTCTTTAAAGGAAAAAGATAAATAGCAATAAATAAAAGAAGTTTAAGGGAAGAGAGAAATGCAAACTTGATTTATACTGGTTCGGTCACTTCCTGTGCCTACGTCCAGTCCTCAAGCAACCCACTTGAGATTTTCCACTCTCTTTGTAAAATCCTTTTACAAAGTCTGAATCACACAGGGACAACCCTTCCCTTGTGTTCAGGAATCCTTTACAACAAGAGACCCTCAGTCTCTTAACCCTTTTTCAGAAGTAAAAAGAAAAGAAGAAGAAATCTCTCTTGAAAGAGACAGATTGTACAATGAAGATCAATCACAATTCCTTATTTGAATATGCAAGTGTTTGACCAAGGAATTCTTTGAGAGGATAAGACATTTCAATTTAGAAAAACTCTCTTAATCTTTTGAGAGGATAAAAACTTTTTGGGCAATCAAAAACTCTCCCTTAATTCGTGTTTCCAAGTCACATATAAATAGACCTTTGATGGCCATTCATAACCCATTTGAATAGATGTGACTCTTGAAAGTTATTTTCTGAAAATCTCCTCTGGTAATCGATTACAATATTTGTGTAATCGATTACAGGCTTTAATATTTGAATTAAAACGTTTATTAACTGCTGGTAATCGATTACCAATATGGTGTAATCAATTACACAGTCTAAAATTTGAATTCAAATATTTAGTAGCTGTTGTAAACCATTTTTGGCCACTGGTAATCGATTACATCCTTTGGTAATCGATTACCAGAGAGTAAATCTCTTGAAAAACACTTTTTAACTCAAATTACTTGGCCAAACCTTTTGCTAAATCAATTAGGAATTCCCTTCCTAAAATACTAGTGATCATCTTGATGTTGTGGCTTGTATTCTTGAATCATTTGCATCATTTGCATCAAATCATCATGATCATCATCAAAACATCAAAGTCATTTGCTTCTACAATCTCCCCCTTTTTGATGATGACAATATAAGTCCTGAAATCAAGATTCAAGCAAACAATGTATATATATAAAATTTGCGTTTACTCCCCCTATGTTTTGGAATTGATGACCACTTGATTTATAACTTTTATCACTTGATTTCTAAGCTTTTTGATCATCATCAAAACACCAAAGATCTTCTACAATCTCCCCCTTTTTGATGATGACAATCCCTGAAATCAAGACAAACCATATACAAGATGATAGCACATTCACACAGCCCTTACTCCCCCTATCTTTTGGCATGTATGCCTATGCCTAACTTTAATGAGTTTAATTGATTTCTAACCCAAGTTATGCCTAACTTTAATGAGTTTAATTGATTTCTAACCCAAGTTCTCTCAAGTTCTCTCCCCCTTTGGCAACATCAAAAAGAACTAAACAACACAATCAAAATCCAAACATAGCCAAACATGAAACCAAAATAAATCCATATATTGTTATAGCCAACCAAAGCAAAGTCCTGAAATATAATAATAGTGCAAGAGTACGATAACTAGAGCAACAAAAAGCCAAATACACGGCGATAAAACAAAGTACTAAGAATACTTAATTACTAATAAGACTCGGTCATAATAATAATAACAATTAATCTAAGAGGATGATGGAGGCGGTGGTGGTGGATCAAAGCAACTACGGATGAAGGAGACATCTTCTTCAACTTGTGTGAGGCGAATATCCATGCCGGCAAAGCGTGTATCCAATGAGTCGAAATGTTCACCAACATAAGAACGAAGACCTCGTAATTCGGTAAGGACTTCATTCAGGAGTGCTGAATCTTCACGCTGAAGAGGAGGTGAAGGAGTACGCTCATCTTGAGGAGGGAGTGCGTCTTTCTTCAGCCATTGACCATTCCGATCCTTACGGTAACCAAAGGAAGTCACAGCACCAGCACCAATAGCAAAGGAACACTTGACTTGAACAAATGGCTCATCATTAAGCGGAATTTGAAAATGACTCAGAAATAAAGTTATTAAATGTGGATAAGGTAGAGGTGCATTGGCCCGTAATGTCTTATGCATTCGGTACCGAACCAAATGGGCCCAGTCGATCTGACGACCGGTAAGAAAAGCCCACATAAGAATCAAATCCTCCTCAGAGGCTTGTGCTAAATTTGAAGAGCGGGGAAGCAAAATTCTAACAATTATATAGTGCATGATGCGATTATCAAATGTGAATGACCCGGCCAGCAATCTGCCGCTCATTTCAGCCTAGTCATTGTAGACCATACGGCGAGCATCATGACTAGAATAAATAAGATAAGGGAAGAGAGAATGCAAACACGGTTTTATACTGGTTCGGCCACTTCCCGTGCCTACATCCAGTACTCAAGCAACCCACTTGAGATTTCCACTATCTTTGTAAAATCCATTACAAAGTCTGAACCACACAGGGACAACCCATCCCTTGTGTTCAGGAATCCTTTACAACAAGAGACTCACAGTCTCTTAACCAATCTCATTGAATAAGAAGAATGGAAGAAGAATTTTCTCTTCAAGAGAAGAATATTACAATAAAGATCATGTAGGAATCCTTATAGATTTTGCAAGTGTTTGGCCAAGGATTTCTTTTGAGAGAGCATTTGACAATGAAGTTCTTTTGGAATCTCTCTCATTGTCTTTTGAGAGGATAAGATATTTTTGCCAAGCAAAAATCTCTCTTCAATTTCGTCCCAAGTCACACATATATATAGGCCTTTGATGGCCATTCAAAATTCAAATGATAAGATGTGACTATTGGCGATATTCCTTGAAAATCCTCTCTGGTAATCGATTACAGAATTAGTGTAATCGATTACACAGTTGTTTTTCTTGAACAGTTGTGACCCTTCATTTAAAATTTGAATTCCCAACGTTCAGAGTCTCTGGTAATCGATTACATATGATGTGTAATCGATTACACACTTTCAAACCATTGGTAATCGATTACATGTATTGGTAATCGATTACATGTGTCTTGAATGACTTGAAACCTTTCATTGTGAGGCAAGGCTTGATCTTGAAGAAATCTTGAATCAAAGCTTTGTTTGTTGAAACAATCTTGTATTAATCTTGAAGCAAAATGAGCCTTGTTTGATTCTTTTTTTTGACATCATCAAAATCATGTATACATACATTCACATTCTCCCCCTTTTTGATGATGACAAACATGTGATTTCTTCTCAACACCATCAAAGATTGCATGATTTACATTTTCCCCCTTTCTCAAGAAAATTCTTAATTCTTCTTGACATCATCAAAATCTTCATGATTTACATTCTCCCCCTTTTTGATGATGACAACCACCTGTAGGTTAGGAACAACAACAAAGAAAAAATATCTATTTGCATATAGTTTACTCCCCCTTGGTTTTGCAATGATTGCTTATATGAGACAGTTGAAGATTTCATATTTTTCATATGTAAACAAATTGTCTCATAAACAATAGATAATTTTTCTTACTATTTTATCTTTTATCTTTCTCTCCCCCTTTGTCAACATCAAAAACAAATCATGAATAGAGAGGAGAAAGATATTACCCACTTGTTGCAATGTATGAGAATCAAGTGATACCAAAAGGCATTAAAACAATCATTCAATATTAATCAAGCAAAAACAAGTACAATAACACATCAATTAAACACAATCAAATACAATCAATCATCAAATATATCAAATCAAATTAATTAAATTAACAATCAACTAACTATACACAATAATTTCTATTAAAAAAATTCAAATTTCAAATTTCAAATTTTAAATTTTAAATTCCAACTTCCAACTTCAACTTTTAGTAACTTCCCCTTCCAACTTCCAACCTGCATTTTCAACTTTCAACTTCCAATAACTTTCATTTCCAACTTCCAAATTCCATTTTTAACTTTCAACTTCCAATAACTTCTACTTCCAACTTCCAACTTCCAAATTTTAATTTCAAATTTCAAATTTTAATTTTCAATTTTCAAATTTAACTTTTCAAATTTCAATTTTCAATTTCAAATTTCAAATTTCAATTTCAAAATTTCCTTTTCTAAATTTGAAATAGTTTTCTTAAAATATGAAACTAATTTGAAAATATCAATAGATTCTTTAAAGACAATCAATAACTCAATCAGGAACAATCATCAAAAACTCAATCACAAACAATCATCAAAAACAATTAATCAAATATAAAATATAATCAATCAATTAAACTAACAAACATTAAATATCAAACAAGCAAAAGCAAACACATTAATCAAAAAACACAATCAATCAATCTTCAAACACAATCATCAAGGAAAATCTAAACTCAAGTAACAAACAAGCATCAAAAGTAATTAATCAAAGACAAGTGACCTGTTGGTATCATTTGATATCACTTGTTGGGCTTGTTGATCAAGTGGCCTTTGTTCGTTGTCTCCATAAATCGCATATTCACTTTTCTTAGGGAGAAATGAAGCCTTCGTTTGTTGTCTCCATAAATCACATTCATTTATCTTGGGGAGAAATATGAATAAACTTTGATGCATGCCATGTGTTTGGAGAAATTGTTATCAATGTATTGCTTTTGCTCTTCTCCATTTTCATAGTCTTTCATCATGATACCCAGATTTATGATTTTATTTTTCTGAATCACTTGAAGAATTTTTTTTTTTATTTTCATCCCAAGTGATCTATGCTTTCTTTTCTTTCTTTTCTTTGAGATTCCTCTTGTCAGATTTTCAATTCTTCTTTCAAAGACAAGATAATCGGATCTCATGTGCCAAGGTTGATTACTTTCATAGCATGATGGGGCTAAGGAGGAGTCTTCTTCTTTCTTCTTTGTATTGATGTTTGATTTTCTTTTATTTCTTTTATTTCTCAGAAATTTATTGAACCTTTTCACAAAGAGTCTGAAATCATCATCATCTTCTTTTGTTTCAGTCAAGTCCTCTTTGTCACTTTCTTCTTGAATAAAAGATGATGAGGCTCTGAATGCTATTCTTTTTCTCTTTATATCATTCTCTTCATGTTGATGGAGTCTCATAAGTTCCATTTCATGTTCTTGAAGTTTTCCAAAGAGAGTGGCAAGAGACATATTAGTGGGATCTCTTGATTCTGCAATTGCTGTTACTTTTGGTTGCCATTGCCTGCTTAAACATCTCAACACTTTGTTAATAAGATCTTCATTAGGAAATATTTTTCCCAATGATGCAAGATGATTAACTATATGAGTAAATCTCTTTTGCATATCTTCTATGGTCTCATATTGAAACATTTTGAACAGTTCATATTCATGTGTGAGAGTGTTTATTCTAGATCTCTTGACATCAGTTGTGCCTTCATAGGTTACTTGTAATGTATCCCACATTTCTTTTGCATTTTTACAATTTGAGACTCTAAAAAATTCATTCATGCCTAATGTAGAAGTGATTATATTTTTGGCCTTTAAATTGTATTGAACCTTTCTTCTTTCATCATCATTCCATTCTTCTCTTGGTTTTTCTATAATTGCATTTCCCACTACCTTTGTAGGAATAAAAGGACCAACTACAATGGCATCCCATATATTTAAATCTATGGCTTCAATAAGGATTTGCATTCGGGTTTTCCAATAGTGATAACCCTCGCCATTGAACATAAGAGGCCTATTAATAGAATTTCCCTCAAGAAATGGAAAGTTGGATGAGGCCATATCTATTCTTGAAGTTTTTAAACTTTATACAAGAATCCTGCTCTGATACCACTTGTTAGACAAATGGCCTCAGTTATCTTAAGAAGGGGGGGTTGAATTAAGATAACAAGAACTATTCCCCAATTTAAAATTTCGCTCTCTCTTTTTAGATTAACAATGCACCCTTAACATGAATTACTCAAAAGACAATTCAGAATAAACTTCTTTAAAGGCAAAAGATAAATAGCAATAAATAAAAGAAGTTTAAGGGAAGAGAGAAATACAAACTTGATTTATACTGGTTCGGTCACTTCCTGTGCCTACGTCCAGTCCTCAAGCAACCCACTTGAGATTTTCCACTCTCTTTGTAAAATCCTTTTACAAAGTCTGAATCACACAGGGACAACCCTTCCCTTGTGTTCAGGAATCCTTTACAACAAGAGACCCTCAGTCTCTTAACCCTTTTTCAGAAGTAAAAAGAAAAGAAGAAGAAATCTCTCTTGAAAGAGACAGATTGTACAATGAAGATCAATCACAATTCCTTATTTGAATATGCAAGTGTTTGACCAAGGAATTCTTTGAGAGGATAAGACATTTCAATTTAGAAAAACTCTCTTAATCTTTTGAGAGGATAAAAACTTTTTGGGCAATCAAAAACTCTCCCTTAATTCGTGTTTCCAAGTCACATATAAATAGACCTTTGATGGCCATTCATAACCCATTTGAATAGATGTGACTCTTGAAAGTTATTTTCTGAAAATCTCATCTGGTAATCGATTACAGGCTTTAATATTTGAATTAAAACGTTTATTAACTACTGGTAATCGATTACCAATATGGTGTAATCGATTACACAGTCTAAAATTTGAATTCAAATATTTAGTAGCTATTGTAAACCATTTTTGGCCACTGGTAATCGATTACATCCTCTGGTAATCGATTACCAGAGAGTAAATCTCTTGAAAAACACTTTTTAACTCAAATTACTCGGCCAAACCTTTTGCTAAATCAATTAGGAATTCCCTTCCTAAAATACTAGCGATCATCTTGATGTTGTGGCTTGTATTCTTGAATCATTTGCATCAAATCATCATGATCATCATCAAAACATCAAAGTCATTTGCTTCTACAAATTGTTTGCCAGTGTTCTTTCCTAAGTGTACCCATACATCTACTCACCACACTCACAACTTGTGCTAGATCTGGCCTTATGCATACCATGACATACGTACTGCACTAACATAAGAAACATGAGACATATATTCCTTTTCTAATTTTGATCGAGTAGCGTTGAGTTTAGAGAGACGAATGGATGTTACCAAATGAGTACACACTGATTTTGTTGTTGTCATCCTAAAGCGATTCAACACTTTCTGAATGTATTCCTTCTAACATAAGAAAAACTTATTTTGAGCATGATCCCTCCTGATTTCCCCCAAAATCTTTTTAGCTGCTCCTATATTTTTCATCTCAAATTCACTTCTAAACAATGAATTTAGTTTCTGAATTTCAGACTTTTCTTGAGATGCTATGAGCTTATCGTCCACATACAGAAACATATAGATGTATGAACCATCCTCCACCTTACTATGATAAACACATGAATCATTAGGACTTTTGATGTGTCCATGAGAAATTATACACTAACTGAATCTCTTGTACCACTGTCTTGAAGATTGCTTCAGTATATATAGAGACTTTTTCAACCTACAGACAATTTTTTTCCCTTTCACCTTAAAAACTTCTGCTGGTTTAATCAAAATGTTTTCCTCCAACTGTCCACTTATCAACTTCAAAACAAGTAATTGCTTCATGATAGGTGGTTGGTTTGAATGAGTCAACTTCTTCTATTACTTGGAGTACATAAGAGACGATACCATCAAAGTCATATCTTTCAAGTGTTTTGATTTTCCTTTGAGACTTCCTAAGTGTTGAAGTTTTAGGTTGTCTTATAAGGTTATTATCCGTCAAGTCAGACTCCTCAACAGGTTCAAATTGATGTTTTTAGGGTTGCGTTTGATGATTTTGATCAGTGTCATCAAAAGCTTCAAAATGTTGTTGATCACTAGAATTTTTTATTGTGGTGGTTTCAAACTCCACCTACGTAGTGACATCTTTTGCCTTGCTTGAATCTTGTATAGACTTAGAATGCAATATAGAAAATTCATCGAATGGAACATCTTTACTCATAATGACCTTTCTTTCTAACTAAGACCATATTCTGAATTCTTTAACTTCATTTCCCTAGCTCACAAAGATACCCTTCTTAGCTCTAGTTGTAGCCAGGGATGGCAATGTGTAGGGTTTGGGTAGGGCCTTATAATACTCGCCCACATTCCCTCACATGTAATAATTTTACTCTCCATCCCTATACCTAATGGGTATTTATATGCTCATACTCACATTTTACTTATGTATAAAGTTAATAAATTAATAAAAATATATTAATTAAAAAATTATTATAAGTTAAAATTTCACTCATAAATAATCAAATCATAACATTAAAAACATCAACACAATATTAAAAACAAGAAAATATAACATTGATTTGTCCAAACTTAAGTCATAAATAACATTACAAAGATAATCATCCAACATTACAAAGATAAGTCATTAAATATGTACAAATCTTCAATACAATTTGAAGCACCAAATAACACAAAATAACAGTTCACAATTGAAAGTCTATCTTAAAAGAACTTGTCAATAAAGTTAGAAATTTATACATAAAAGTAAATAATAATTCAATATTCTCAAATAAAATGTGAAACAAATTTAATATAAGGTATGTTGAATTAAGATTAACTACTCTGTTAAATTGTTTTTGTTAGTCATCAAATTAGAAAAACATAATTTTTTTTTGCAAAAAAGTATATGTATAATATAATTTATTTACTTTAGTAACATATTTTAATTACATTAATATATATGACACGTGCAGGGCAGGGTGGGGTAGGTACTATAGTATCCATATTCTCACCTATCCCCACAAAAAATTATGGGTAAATACTTGCCCCTATCCCAGATCCAATAAGTGGGTAATTACCCTCCCCGTTTGTGGATATTTTTCCAGGTACCCATAGGGTTTAAGTCCACTTTGTCATCCCTAGCTATAGCTTACCTTCATTTACATGATAGTATGTTGGACATCTAAACACTGTTAGCATTGAGTAATCAACAACTGTTAGACCATACCTCAGTAGGGGTCTTGAAAAATATGGCAGTGGATGGGGAATGATTCACTAAGAAGCATGTTGTGTTGACTGTCTCAGTCCAAAAACTTCTATTCAACCCTGAATTTGATAACATGCATTTAGCCCTTTCTAATAATGTTTTGTTCATTCTTTCAGCCACTTTATTTTGTTAAGGAATATGTCAAACAATATGTTGTCTAGTAATGTCTTCTTCCTTACAAAATTCCTTGAATTTTTCAAAATAGAATTCCAAGTCATTGTCAGTCCTAAGACACTTTACTTTCTTTCCTTTTTAATTCTGCATGAGAATTGTCCAATGCATGAAGAATTTGAATGCTTCTAATTTCTATTTCATCATGAATATCCATGTCATTCTTGAGTAATCATCGATGATTGAGAGGAAATACCTTGCTCCTCCCAGGGATGGAATTCTAGAAGATCCCCATCAATCAGAATGGACGCAGTCCAATGTGACCTTTGTAGTATACATTGCCTTTGGGAATTTTGTCTTGTGCTGCTTCCCA
Source organism: Glycine max (assembly GCF_000004515.6). NCBI lineage: Eukaryota > Viridiplantae > Streptophyta > Magnoliopsida > Fabales > Fabaceae > Glycine > Glycine max. The sequence continues at coordinate 27,287,090 of NC_016091.4, forward strand.
TAGACACAATGCTCATAAAATTGAAGAGGCTTCACCTAGTGGTTTCCAAGTAGCTCTTGCTTACTCAAAATTTCCATTCCATTTCACTCATGTGACCAAGACGTATGTGTCACAAAGAATTATTATTGGACGCATGACTTTTAGCTTGTGAAACAGTCAAGAGTGAGCTTGTCACAGTGGAACCTTGAAGCATATATAGATTTCCTTTCTTGGTTTCTTGCTTTACAACATACTTTTTTCCCTTTGATTTGCAATACATGTGCAGACACATATGATAAGAACAACCTAAGTTGAATACCCACTGCTCAGAATGATGTTGTTGTTGATCAACAACAAAGAGTACTAAATCATTTTCTGATGAGGAGTCATTTTGACCAATGCCCATAATAGGTTATTTCTTGGGACAATCTTTCTTCCAATGACCAAGTTTTTGCAATAATTACATATATCCTTTGCATCAACTTTGTCCTTCTTAAATCCTTTCCTTTTCCTCTTATTCTGCCATTTTGCAGAGTTGGTCACTGTTAAACAAGAGTCAGAGACTTTATCACCATTTCAGATGCTTTGTGTCGAAGTTTTCTTGAGTAGAGACTAGACTTGGCTTCTTCAAGTGTGATACAACCTTTTCCAATACTTAGAGAACTCACAATTCTCATATGAGGGTGTTTTGGGGGGGGGGGGGAGGCGCTAACAAAATCATTGCAAGATCTTGATCTTCAAATTTGACATCAATGTCACAAAGCTACAATAAGACCGAGTTTATCTTGTCTAGGTGAACTTTCAGAGAGAAACCTTCTTTCATGTGGAGGCCAAATAGATTTTGTTTCAACAACTTGTTGGAGATTGATTTTGTCATGAAGAATTTCTCCAGCTTGAGCCATAATGCAGAAACGGTTTTTTTTTTCCAGAAACTTTATAAAGAACTTCATCAAAAGATATAAGGGAATTAGCGAACGAACTTTCTCTTCTTGTTTCTCAAGAATGAATTTATTAATCTTCGTCGGTTGGCCAAAGAAAGGTGCCTAGATTCCTTGTTCTTTCAACAAGGCACACATCTTGATTCACTAAAGGGTGAAACTATTCTTTCCTGTGAATTTCTTAATCTTGATTGTGTTGAACATCTTTTTTATCTAATCTTGAAGACTCAACATGAATAGAAACATAATGATTGATCTTTGTTATTCTAGACCAACCATGAACAAATGCGAAATGATGATTTGAATTGAAGCTCTGATACCAATTTGTTAGGTTTAAGACTGAGAAAGATAAGTTCAGAGAAAGGAAGAAAAAAAGAGTAGCACACAATGTCTATATTGTTATTGACAAAAAATATAATACAATGAATGGGTTCTCAAAAGCTTTATCTCTCTCTCTCTCTCTCTTGCCATTCTAACTAACTCCCATATATATAGGAGTAGAAACTAACTGAAAACAATTACAACAGAAAAACAGTTACAAAACATAACTTGTTATCTGAATCATCTATCAACTAACTAAGAGAATTGGACGAGTTCCACCAAATAGTCTTTGGACGACCATACAGAAGAGAACTGGACTAGATGGTCACAGTAGTATCGTCCAACCACCTCATTTGTCCAACACATCACATTTTCATGAATCCCCATAGAAGATAAATTTCCTAGCTTAAAGTCATTTTTTCCACATTCCTAGCCTCTTCTCTTAATCTATACTTTTGTAGATTTCACTTTGACTAAAATAGAGTATATAAGTGGAAGACAACCCTCATTCTATGAGCTAGTTTTGGAGTTGAGTTAGGCAAGCCCAAATTTGAAGTAGGAATCAAAGTCTATCATAAATACATTATTGGGACACTTGCATTGCAATCCTTCAAGCCCATAACCTTGGGTGTAAGGGACGTGTTGGAAAATTATTTTAGATGTAGTCACCCCTAACCCACCTCAAAACCCGTGACCCAACCCAAAAGTCAACAAGTTTGAATGGATTTGATCAAATTCAACCCAAATTGACTAAATACCCAACCCAAATTATAGACCTCTTCCACTTTTCTTAAAGATAAACTACATGTGGTCCAACCTAAATAAAGAACTTTCTCCTTTCAAACCTTATAATTAACACCTCTTAATTCATGAATATCACATTTAATATAAAAAATATTCACATATTGAGAAACTATAAAGTCAACACATGTTCATCATTTGTAATTTGAGACTAAAATAAATGTCATGTTTCACCAATGCAAAAACGTCTTAATTCATGATTCTAGTGACATAAAATTTGCATATGGGCTAAAGTCCTACGCAATTAGACTCATTTAATAACCTTAAGACAAAACTATCAAATTATGTTTCTTTCTTTGTTTAGGTCAATTCGGATTCGCAGACAATTCATACCCGTGAACACCCCTAGCTTCATAATCCACTGTATTAGTGTTCTTGTAATTTGTAGGAGTCAACTCCTTTTTGTTATCTGGAAGTGACAATATGCTTGACAATACTGAAAAATCCTTGAAGAGAATCAAAATTGTATTTCTAACATTTTGACATTCTTAGGTTAATTCTATAATTTAGCTGCATCATATGCTCATATTAAATTCCATATGGTTTACATTTATTAGTTTTCAATTAGAGTTATTTTTTTTATTTCTTTATGTTTAGAATATAAATAACTAGAATGAAGTGAGCAAATTTTATAGGCTGGAGTTAATGCTAATGAAAGTGTGCTTGCTTCATAGCTTCTCGAGAGAATTGGACCTGCAACAGAGAAATTAAAAAACAAGGGAATTGATTTCTCATTGTGGTATAAATCGGAGAACTACTAGGCTGACGTTTAAGGCACCAAGAATTGCTTTTGTTAATGGAACTGCTAACAGCTAGCAGATGATTACATACATACATACATACATACATACATACATACATACATAATACATATGTGTATCTATATATATATACATATATATGTATATATGTATACATGTATACATATATGTGTGTGTGTGTGTGTGTGTGAGTATTCTTTAGATTTGTACAAATCTTCCTGTCATAGTTATAAATTACATATATGAAAATTTTCTCGGTTACAATTACAACTTATTCATCATTTATGAGAGCCACAAAATTTGGACATTGAAATATTTACAATATATTTATAAACATGATGCAATTTTTTAAAGTAATTTTAAAATCTTCACGACAATGTCGGAAACAACAATCTTAAAACTCAACCCAATAAAGCATATAAATCATTTGTGGTAAACAAGCTACAAGTGTTGTCAAATAATGGTTATGGTGGTGCCATAACTGTGTGGCGTGCTTGTTGCAGTGAGCACCGCCATCCATTATTGGTGTTATTGAGAAATATGGAGGCTTCTTCCATCTATATCGTGGCCCCCGCCATGGACATGGTGTTGTGGTGGATTACAATGCTTATGGTTATCATTGTAGGGTTTTTTCTCATGGGTTTTTGGGCTTGGGTTGATCCATTTTTAACCCACAAAGTAAGCTGAGGAGAACCCTAGGTCGAGCCTCCTCACCACGAATTATGAACTGTGAATCGCCTCATCCCTATGTCAAGCCTCCTCACTATTTTTTTTCTTGTTCCCCTTTGTCATACCCTAATTTCGTCCGGGGACTATTGTTTGATGGCATGCAACCTTTGGTTGACCGCTTCGAGGTACTTGGCACCCTTTGTTGCACAATACGTGAAGTTCCGAGACATGCCGGAAGTCAAAAGGAAGCATTGTTACGCAATCCGTGAAATTCCGTAACGTGCCGGAAATCAAAAGGTAGTGTTGTTGCGCAATCCGTGAGTTTCTGTAACATTCCGAAAGCTAAAAAAGGAGTAATTGCATGATCCGTAAGGTTCCGTAACCTTACGGAAAGAAAACAAGTATCGTTACGAAATTCGTAAAGTTTCATAACGTTACGGAAAAAGAATCACAAAAAAAAAAGCAAAGGGGTGTATTTAGTATAAAGGGGGTGCAAATAGCAACCGGGCCCACTTGGGCATTCCAGATTCTTCCTCCAGAAGGTTGTTGCTTCTGGAGGAAGCAACCTAGCTCGCCTGGGCGAGCTGGGTGGCAAGCTCCTCCCCTATTTTGCTATATATAGAGGGAGGAGTGAAGAAGGAAAGGGTTCAGCCTTCTTGGCACTTCGTATTCACTTGAAATTACTGAGGAAAATTGTTTCCGTGAAGAAAATCCAAGCCGAGGCGCTTCCGTAATGTTTCCGTGGGTGATTTCGCGAAGGTTTTCAACTGTTCTTCGTCATTCATCGTTCGTTCTTCATTGTTCTTCGGTCTTCAACCGGTAAGTACCCGAAATTGAACTTTTCAATTCATTCTATGTACCCGTGGTGGTCCCCATTTGTTTCGTGTACTTTTATTCTCATTTCATTTACTTTCCATACCCCCTTTTGACGTGCTTCAATCATTTACTTAAGTCATTTTCTCGCCTAATCAAAAAATAAAATAAATTTCCACCGATCATTTAATTTGTAATATCCGTTAATTTCTGTTAAAATGAAATTCGATCGTTCGGTCGTGCCGTAACCACTTTGGAAACCAAAAAGAGGTAAAATAATAATATAATAATAAAAAAATATCTTTAGTAAAATAAAGCAAAAAAAATCAATCGGACGTTTCTCTTTGGGATTTCTCTTTCTTAATTGAATTGACTAAAAACTAAAATGAAACTAAGGCTAAAATCAACTCGCAAAGTCAAGCTCGTCCGCAAAAAATCACTAAAAAGGATTTTAAGGTTCGATACCTTAGTTTTTCTCCCCAAGTAAAAATGAGTCATTTTAAGGTCCAACGCCTTAAAAAGACCTCCTTCCAAGTAAAAAGAATCGCTTGATTCGTCCTTTAGAAAGAACTACGTAGGTCTGATTTCCTCTTCGATGGAGGGTACGTAGGAGCAAGAGCCCCGCTTTTGTCGACCTCAAAAATAAAAAAGAAATAAAATTTTAGGTACACAATTTCACACAATTCTAATTTAAGGCTGTTGTCCTTTGGGACAAACGTGAGAGGTGCTAATACCTTCCTCAAATGTAAATACAACTCCCGAATCTGGAATATTCTTCATGACCGGTTTCCTTCGGTTTTTCCGACGTTTTCCACAAATAAACGTTGGTGGCGACTCCGCGCATTTTCCTCCTTTGGAAGATACACCCATGAGCCTCGCCTCGCTCGCCCGCAAAAGGGTAGGTTGCGACAGTTGGCGACTCCACTGGGGATTGTTTTTGTGAGTTAGGCCTATTTTAGGAAATTGTGGAATTGTAAAACTTTGTGAGTGCATTTTTTTGTATTGTGTAAATATAATAAATGTTGTCTCTTCCACATTTTTACACTGCATTCTAAGCACCCACGGGTTTGAGTAAAAAAGGGGCCCTATACTCGGGTCCATGGGAATTTAAGGAGTGGAGGTGAATCTATGGTCATGCTAGGTCTCCGACTTGCTTGATAATAGTGAAACCTCGTCTAGAGCTTTCTCTCTTTATAATGTGTTGTCGCTGGTATTTCATACCGCCGCAATATTATTATCTTGAGTGATGATACCTCTAGAAAACAACCATGTGAGATATGGATCGTTGGGAGAAGTTATTAGAGACCCCTAGATATTATCCTATAGGTCCCTAAAATAGGGGCACGAAGCGAACATGCTACGTGCCTTTTAAACACTATCATGCATATAACCTAAATGTCATGTACACCTTTGTTGTATGATTATTTGAGGATATTGCCATGCTGTGTAAATCCCCCTGTTGCGCTTTTGCGCATCTGCATCATGTCGTCACACATGCGTTGTATGTGGGTCTCGTCTTTTGTCGTGGGAAGTCAGAAGATCCATATCATCTTCTTAACTGCACACATGGGGCACTACGCCCCCAAATGTGCAAGTAAGGAGAGATGATTTTCCGGGCTCTCGTGTCCGTAAATGCATTCATATCATGCATCGCATAAACATCTCTTCAGCATCATAATGAACATATTGTTCCTGCATTTGTCCTTTATCACATTCCAGCCTCACATTTTGCATGAGTCATTGCATCATCATGCATATACGTTCAACATACTTTTTGTTCTACATGTTTGCTCATACATGATCCTTGTATTTTCCTCTACAAAACAAAAACAAAAAAAAAGGGAAGCATGAAAATTCATGATGCATTCTTAGTTGCATGTGTTAGGTACCAAGAGCCAACCATGTTGGGATCATAAACCCATTTCTAAAATAAATAAAAAAACACAAACAACAAAACAAAATGATTGAGCAGGGTACCTAATGCGTGGTTAACTAAGAAAGGATGTCTCTTCGGGCATCTCAATCTCATAATTACATTTTCCATGCATAGCATGCGTATTCTCGAGTCTTTCATCCCTATGAAATGTTGTTGAAGTATTGGCGATCAAAATTTCCATTCCCTGGGTTATGGGGTTGAACCAAGCTCGTGCTTTTACGAAAAGGTTCATCGAGTCAAGTTGAAGTATGGAAGTAACCATCTTGCAAAAATTGGGGCAAAAGATGGATCGTGTAACATCATTGCTTCGTCTACTGCCAAACACGTTTAGGATTGTTGATATCCTTGTTACTTCCAGCTTCACCTTGACAAAGATGTCATGGACCATGTTGAAAATCTAAATTGATTCAACCCCATGTCCTACGTAAAAATTCGCAATACTTCAACTATGCATCATTCGCATACATCCATGCTTTTCATTGTTGCATTGCTCATTACATTCTTTCCTTGAAAAATAAAATAAAATAAAATGAACTTAATCATTGTTATAAAAAAACATGCTTTAGGGTGCCCTCACCGAACTTGTGCTAGAGCTAGAGTAATGGGTGAAGTAGAGGAGGTACAAGAGAAGATGAAGGCCAACATGGAGGCCATGAAAGAGCAAATGGCCACGACGATGGAGGCCATGATGATCATGAAGAAGATAATGGAAGCCAATGCGGTTGCAGTTGCCGCTACCAACATTGTTGCTAAGGTGAACCCAATGCCCCCATCTGGCCTCAACCAAATGAATCATCCAACCTCAGCTATGGTTGGCAAAGATTTGGGAAGTACGGGCGGCCCCCATGATGTGCAAATTCAAAACGAGCATGCCTTCCTGCCATATGGCTTGCCTCTCAACTATACGCCACCCAATGTGGCGTACACTCCCAATAAGAATGTCAATAACTCCACTCCTATACCCATTGAGAGCTAACAACCCCAAATTGATCATGCACATGTCTCTTAAACCGTGGGGGAGACACATGAAATTCCCCACCACAATCTAGCCAACTTCGAGCCTTGCCTCGGATATGCCACTGAAGGGCAAGCAGTTGGTGGTATACCCCTACAAAACCCTTTGGAGGGCCCCCAGTATCACCCCCAGCTACACCTCTTGCATTCCACAACAAGTAAAAACCCTCATGCTATGGCAGAAATGGGAAAGTTGGATCATGTAGAGGAAAGGCTCAGGGCCATTGAAGGAGGTGAAGATTATGCCTTTGCTAACCTAGAAGAGTTGTTCCTAGTACCCAATATCATCACCCCTCCCAAGTTCAAGGTGTTGGACTTTGACAAGTACAAGGGGACTACTTGCCCCAAGAACCATCTAAAGATGTATTATCGGAAGATGGGGGCATACGCAAAAGATGAGGAATTGCTGATACATTCCTTCCAAGAAAGTCTTACTGGGGTAGTTGTTACCTAGTACACTAACTTGGAACCTTCCCGAGTCCATGCTTCGAAGGACCTAATGGTTGCCTTCGTTAGGCAGTGTCAGTATAATGGCTTCGGATAGGATGCAACTATAGAACATGTGCAAAAAGGAGCATGAATCCTTCAAAGAATACACCCAAAGGTGGAGGGATCTGGCAGCCTAAGTGTTTCCCTCAATGATGAAGAAAGAAATAATAACAATGATAGTAGACATATTACTAGTGTTCTATTATGGAAAATGGTGGGTTACACGCCTTCAAGCTTTGCGGATTTGGTCTTCGCTAGCGAAATGATCGAAGTGGGTCTAAAAAGAGGCAAATCTGATCATCATGCTTTGATACATGCAAAAAAAACTGGGGCAAGTGAAGAGGGAGAGAATGAGGGAGAAACCCATGTTGTGACTGCCATTCCTATACAACCAAGTTTCCCACTAACCCAACAATGTCATTACTCAGCCAATAACAAACCTTCTCCTTACCCACCGCCCAGTTATCCACAAAGGCCATCCCTAAATCAACCACAAAGTCTGTCTACCACACTTCCAATGACGAACACCACCTTTAGCACAAACCAAAAACACCAACCAAGAAATGAATTTTGCAGCGAGAAAGCCTGTAGAATTCACCCTAATTCCAGTGTCCTATGCTGACTTGCTCCCATATTTACTTGATAATTCAATGGTAGCCATAACCCCAGCCAAGGTTCATCAACCTCCATTTCTCCAAGAATACGACTCAAACGCAGCGTGTGCTTGTCATGGAGAAGCCCCGGGGTGTTCCATTGAGCATTGTAGGGCCCTGAAGCGTAAGGTGCAAGGTCTAATTGATGCGGGCTGGCTGAAATTTGAGGAGAATCGCGTGTAAATCCTGACATTGACAAGAGATGCCACACATGGGGCAATTTTGAAAGCTGTTGTTAGATGTCTCTAATGACTCATCAGGATTTTCAAGTTTGTACCATTATTGTAAACCACAGTTACAATGTTAAATGAAATGGATAAAGTTGATATCTTTGTCCCTCATCCTCTCACAAACGCATCTTTGCTTATTCAACTTTCATCGGAATGTGGGTGCAAGCCATTGGTCTGTTTGCTCAAGCGACCTGTGCTCCTGAGTTTGGACTTCCAAGACCGTTCAATCAGATATTACTCGTCTTGCACGTTGGTGGGGGTGCCGTAAAACAACGAGTAAAGTTCAAAACAAATAAGTTTCAAAATAAAAAAAAAAGAGTTCAAAAAGAAAAAAAAGCATTTGATTGACTGTGTTTTCAAGACGTTCATGTGACCTCATTTTATCATTCCGGAAAGTTTGTCTTTTTAGAGAGAAGTGAGTTATCAAGAATAGGATGTTGGACAAATGGCCTCAATTAACTTAAGAAAAAGGGGGGTTGAATTAAGATACAAAGACTATTCCACAATTAAACTTTCACTCTCTCTTTTCGGATTAACAATGCACCCTTAACATGAATTACTCAAAAGACAATTCAAAATAAACTTCTTTAAAGAAAAAGATAAATAGCAATAAATAAAAGAAGATTAAGGGAAGAGGGGAATGCAAACTTGATTTATACTGGTTCGGCCACTTCCCGTGCCTACGTCCAGTCCTCAAGCAACCCACTTGAGATTTTCCACTCTCTTTGTAAAACTCGTTCTACAAAGTCTGAACCACATAGGGACAACCCTTCCCTTGTGTTCAGGAATCCTCTACAACAAGAGACCCATGGTCTCTTAATCCCTTTTCATAAATAAGAAGAAGAGAAGAAGAAATCTCTCTTAAAAGAGATAGATTGTACAATGAAGATCAATCAAAATTCCTTATTGAATATACAAGTGGTTGACCAAGGAATCTTTTTGAGAGGATAAGATATTTCAGTTCAGAAAAACTCTCTTAACTTTTGAGAGGATAAAACTTTTTGGGCAATGAAAACTCCCTTTAAATTTGTGTTTCCGAGTCACATATAAATAGACCCTTGATGGCCATTCATAAACCATTTGAATAGATGTGACTCATGGAAATTATTTTCTAAAAATCCCATCTGGTAATCGATTACAAGACTTGTGTAAACGATTACAGGCTTTAAATTTTGAATTAAAACGCTCAATAAACTGCTGGTAATCAATTACCATCCATGTGTGATCAATTACACATTATAAATTTTGAATTCAAATTTCTAGTGACTGTGATAAACATTTTCAGCTGCTAGTAATCGATTGCTAGAGAGTAAATCTCAATTTGAAATGATTTAGATAGAATTCTTTGGCCAAACCTTTTGCTTTTTCAATTTGGAAACTTCTTCCTAAGATTCTAGAGATCAACTTGATCATATATCTTGATTTTCTTGGATTCTTGTCTTGAATAAAACTTAGAAGCACTTGATCCTTTGGCATCATCAAAACATCAAAACATCTTGCTTCTACATAGGAGTCATTTGACTTAATCCATCAACTGAAAAAAATCCTTCAACTATTTCTCGTCCTTGGAAAATTCTTTTTGCAAGAATCAACTGCTTCTTTGGTTCTTCCCCACTACGAGGTTGTGAAAACAAGACAACGATGGTTACCTCAAAGCCTTACACTGGGGCAATGAAGGGCATCGTGCATGAACCTCAAGCAAACCTAGAGGCAGATTAGAAGTTCTCACCCAATAGGTTCCCTGCTACAAGGTCAAGATGAAAGACAACGATTGGTACCTCAAACCCTACACTGGGGCAATGATGGGCATCGTGCATGAGCCTCAAGTGAACATAGGGGCAGATCAAAAGTTCTCACCCGTCGATGTTTTTTAAACAAAAAAAAGGGGGGGGACAAACCCTGGAATTTCAATGGATTGATTAAACGTCAAAAAGCTCCATTGCCGTCACTCCAAAATGGTCAAGTGACTAAATCAAACAGGACAAACACTCTAAGGGAGTTCCCGGAGAGATTTGCAAAGATAGGATAAGGTTGCATGCATTATCGCCTCTTTCAAAAGGACAGTCAATTTGTGTTTTCCAAAATAAATAAATAAAATCAAAATCAAAATCACAAAATAGAGAAAGAATGTCATGAACATTGTACAACTTTCCATTACATTGCATTGTTTCATATAAAGTCCGCATTTACCAAATTTCACGACAAAGGTTGCATGCATCTGCATCCCTAAAATTCATGTTAACTGCATAGATTTCCTACATCTAATGTCCAATCTTTTGAATTTGGAATGATCGGCCCTCTCAATGAGTCAATCTCTTGCTTTCTCATAAGGGCGGACCCTTGGGTACTAGTACCCTCACCTTCAGAGGACTGCACATCCTCACTTTTAGAGGACTACGCGTCCTCGCCTTCAGAGGACTAAACGTCCTCCCTTTCAGAGGGCTACACGCCCTCGCCTTCAGAGGACTGCACATCCTCGCCTTTAGAGGGCTACGCGTCCTCATTTTCAGTATGCTCCATATCCACGCCTTAAGAGAATTTAAGGTCCTCTGCCCTTAAATGCTTAACCGAGACTTGCGCTCCTGGTTAAGGGGCCAGTAGTTCCCTTTTATTAGTTCCTGGGCCACCCCCTGATATTGAAGGGCGACCAACTGTGCGAGCACAACCAGAGAGGGAGGCTATCACGCAGCTACTATGCATACCGGGGCAAGATTTCACCCGTGCCACTGCAAAGAGATGAGTGCGGGTCATGCGCACCAACATGACCACTCTTACACAGATATAGATGACGTTGCTATTTAGCAACATTCTGCCCAGCGACCGCAGTGCCGATCTCCCCCTGCAGAAGTATCAGTTGGTCTGTGCCATCCCAACATAGGTAAGTATGCATTTGGTTCAAATGATTTCTGATGTCATCTATTATTTGCAGGGGTTGTGCCCACAAGACGCCCAGTGGACCCAAAGAAGTTCAACAGGGCCCTGGGGTTTCCAGCTCTGGTTATGGGCCTCTGTTAGTCCTACAAGGCGCCCGTTCCCCCAGCAAGTTCATGCCATCGTGACATAGGTAAGTATGCACCTCCCCCAACTGATTTCTGATGTCATCTATTGTTTGCAGGGATCGTGCCCGCAAGACACCCAGTGGACCCGAAGAAGGCCAACAGGGTCTTGGAGTTGCCAGCTCTAATTACGGGCCTCTATTAGTTCTACGGAGTGTCTGTTGCCCCCAGCAAGGTCATCAGGCTCCCTACTAATCGAGCTTTCATCAAGAAGTACTGCGCCCCCAGGCAGGCGCAGGGCGAAACACCCCAGCAGCCTGGGGATGGCCTGCAGCGGGCAACAGACGCACCGCCACCACCTCTAGAGTTCACCTCAGCTCATCCACAAAAAGGTTAGAGCGTTGCCTACGGCACATGGCCAACCAATAGGCGACCAAGTCCAAAGCCAAAGGTAAGCAAAGTACTAGGTCCGTGACCGACAAGTCATAAGGCGTCCAGCTCAAGACGTTAAAGAAGCGCTACTAGGAGGCAACCTAGTACCTTTTAAATCTCTGGTTGTTATTTGATCACTTTTGTTTCTCTAGTCATAGCAGGACACACCTAGTTGCTCATGATCCTAGGAATTTAAATAAAAAAAGCACAAGCTCGGAAGGTAGTCATACCTCACAAAATATATATATATATATATATATATATATATATATATATATATATATATATATATATATGTATGTTTAGGTAGTGAAAATACCTTAAATATGCATGTATCTAAACAAAAAAATACTTCACAAAATATATATATATGTATGTTTAGGTAGAAAGATACCTTAGATATGCATGTATGTAAAATATATATATATATATATATATATATATATATATATATATATATATATATATATATATATATATATATATATATGTTTAGGTAGAAAGATACCTTGGATATGCATGTATGTAGCAAAAAATACTTCACAAAATATATATATGTATGTTTAGGTAGAAAGATACCTTGGATATGCATGTATGTATCAAAAATACTTAACAAAATATATATATGTATGTTTAGGTAGCAAGATACCTTGGATATGCATGTATATAGCAAAAATATCTCACAAAACATATATATGTATGTTTAGGTAGCAAGATACCTTGGACACGCATGTATATAGCAAAATACCTCACAAAAATATACGTATGTTTAGGTAGCAAAATACCTCATGAAAAAAAAAGGAGAGCAAGAAAAGAAAAAGAAGGAAGAAAAAAAGAAACTAAAAATAATAAAAAAAAAATTGTCTAGCTAAAAAACAACATGCTTGTGAAAAGAGATAATTTCCAACTTTTCTTTGAAAGATTTTACTGATCTTAACCAGTTTTTGAAAAAATGTGTATACACCTAAAGGGTGAATGCTGTGAAAATTTTCCCGAACGCCCAAAATGGACTCGGATGAATGCATGATTTGAGAAAAGAACATATTTAGGAAACACTGGGTTGACTTAAAATAGGGAAAATGAATCCTGAGCCCTAGTGTCCCATGACCATAAAAACTTGATGCTTGAGTGTCCACATGGGTGCATGCATGACCAGTTTTGCATAAAATTTCCTAATCATCATTGTTGCATGTGTATCATGGAAATAATGTAGGACATCCCCTTTATCCCCGAACCGCTGGCCAAACCCTGACATATATCATGACCAGCCGTTCTACAAGCCTTGAGCCAAAATCCCAACTTATCATAAACCTTGACCCAGGGTTAGAATGTCAATCCTTGCCCTCGGAAAACAACAAAAAAAAAAATAAGAAAAGGAAAATTCCCAATCAAAAGAGTGGGAGAAAGCGAAAAAGAAAGAAAATTCTCAATCAAAGAGTGGGAGAAAGCAAAAAAGGAAAGAAAATTCCCGATCAAGGATCGGAAGAAAACAGAAGAAACATCCAGAAAGGTCTTTGGACCAGACAATATCTGAACAATACAGAATTGTCACCAAGTAAACAAGAAAAAGGAAACCACGACCTAAAGTGGTCCTCTCCCTTTGATTGCCGACAAAATCCTGTGCGCTAGTGACTTTCTCGCCACGCACTAAACAAAAACAGAAGAGGAAAAGGCAAAAACACTCAAAGCCAAATTCCCCACCTAAAAACCATTCCCAAAATAAGTCCTATTGATCCATGATCACGCATGTAATCTTTGATTTGATAGGAAATGATTTGCAAAATCAAGTCATGACATATTATGGTTCGGAATTAGGATAAAACACTTACCTGTGTGAGATTGACACACTTTGAGTGATTTTCTCCTATTTTTGTTGGACCCAATGTTTCCTCTAAATGGTCGTTTAGAAACGAAATGCTAACATCCAAAATCTTATTTATGGTTATGAGAAAATTTCATCAGCATACTCTCCTTCCCCGATAGACACATCATTTTTCATGAAAAAAAACATATGTTGCTCTGATCAGTTGGAAGTTTTGTCTCTTTACTAAAGCATGTTCGCATTTTAGTGAAGAAAACACCGAGACTATTTTTAGTCTCACAGTTATCAAGAACTACGTAGGTCTGAGTTCCTCATCACAAATTGAGAATACGTAGGAGCAAAAGCCCTGCTTTTGTCGACCACCCCACCTTTTGTTACCGTGACCCAAGAGTCCGGTGGCATGCGGAGCCACATGACCGTGGGATCCCCAGATTCGTATTCTTTTCACGTTTCATCATTTATCATTTGTATGTTATCTTATTTCTATGACTTGAGGGACTAACGTTTGTTTTTGTTGTTTCGATTGTCATTTGTCTTGTACATACATTTTGTTTGGATTGTTGCGTTAGTGCTTACTTCGTTATTATCGATAATGTTTGTTGAAATTTCGGAACCTTGTAGAGTTTTCCTTTAGGAATGTCGTCCTAAAAATAAAACGAACAAAAATCATGATTGTCGCAACGTGCCCTTTTGCGGGCGAGCGAGGGCGAGGCTCACGGGTGCGCTTTCCAAAGGAGGAAAGATGTGCGGAGTCGCCACCAACGTTTATTTGTGGAAAACATCGGGAAAACCGAAGGAAACCGGTCAAAATGAAAATTCTAAGTTCGGGAGTTGTATTTACGCTTGAGGAAGGTATTAGCACCTCTCACGTTTGTCTCGAAGGACAACAGCCTATTTTTTAGAATTGTGGAAATTGTATTACCTTAACTTTTAGTTCTTTTTATTTTTTGAGGTCGACAAAAGCGGGGCTCTTGCTCCTACGTACCCTCCATCAAAGAGGAAATCAGACCTACGTAGTTCTTTCACATGCGTGAATCAAGTGATTCTTTTTTACTTGAGGGGTGATCATTTTAAGGCGTTGGACCTTAAAAAAATGATCCATTTTACTTGGTAAGAAATTGAGATGATAAACTTTCAAAAACCTATTTTTGTGGACGAGCTTGACTAGGCGAGTTGATTTTAGCCTTAGTTTCACTTTAGTTATTAGTCAATTCAATTTAAGAATAAGAAATCCCAAAGAGAAAACGTCCGATTGATCTTTCGCTTTTATTTTACAAAAAGGTTTTTTTTTTATTATTATATTATTATTTTACCTCTTTTTTGATTTCCAACGTGGTTACGGCACAACCGAACGGTCGGAATTCATTTTAACCAACATTAACGGATGATACAATTCAAACGATCGGTGGAAATTTATTTTATTTTTAGATTAAGCGAGAAATGACTTAAATAAATGCCTTAAGCACGCCAAAAGGGGGTATAAAAAGCAAATGAATACGAGAATAAAAATACATGAAACAAAATGTGGACCACCATGGGTACATAGAATGAATTGAAAAGCTCGGTTTGAGGTACTTACCCGTTGAAGACTGAAGAAAACGAAGAACGAACGATGAATGTTGAAGAACGGTCGAGAATCTTCGCGTAATTACTCACGGAAACGTTACGGAAGCGCCTCGGCTTGGATTTTCTTCACGGAAATAATTTTCCTCAGCAATTTCGAGAGAGAGAGAAGTGCCTAATGGGCTGAACCCTTTTCTTCTTCACTTCTCCCCCTATTTATAGCAAAATAGGGGAGAAGCTTGCCACCCAGCTCGCCCAGGCGAGCAAGGTTGCTTCCTCCAGAAGCAACAGCCTTCTGGAGGAATCTTCTGGAGGGCCCAAGTGGGCCTGGTTGCTATTTGCACCCCCCTTTTTACTAAATGCACCCCCTTCTATTTTTTTTGTAATTCTTTTTCCGTCACGTTACGAAACTTTACGAATTTCGTAACGATACTTATTTTCCTTCCGCAAGGTTACGAATCCTTACGGATTATGTATTTACTCCTTTCAAGTTTTCAAAGAAGTTACGAAAACTGACGGATTGCGCAAAAACACCTCTTTTCGATTTCCGCCACATTACGGAATTTCACGGATCGCGCAAGCCTGCTTCCTTTTGATTTCAGAGACGTCTCGGGACTTTATTTATTGCATGTCATTAAGTAATAATCCTCGGACGAAATTAGGGTATGACAGTTGCCCCTCTTTACTTACCTCTCATCGCAGATAAGAGGAAAGCAAAGATAGGACACTGATTTCGTCTGCCCTGCCCTTTCCGTGATGACGACTCTCGTCTCTACTCCTTCTTTTTTCTTCTACACAAAACAAAATACAAACAACAACAAGAACAACAAATACATATACACATATACACATATTCGGCGAAGGAACCGATCCGGAAAACAACAGAATAACGTGCTTCCCAGTCACTAGAGGCTTCGCGCTGGATAATGGAGGACACATGAACAACACTAGGCAATGATATTCTTGGGGCTCCGAAAAAGGGTGAGAATGGAGGATTGCCTTGAGGGTCCGCACTTCGGCAATCATGAAACACAGCTCCAAACTAGAAAGTGGAGGACACATGAACAGCCCTAAGCGATAACATTCATGGGGCTCCGACAAAAGGTGAGAATGGACGATTGCCTTGAGGGTCCTCACTTAGGCAATCATGAAACACACCTCCAAACTTGAAAGTGGAGGACACATGAACAACCCTAAGCAATAACATTCATGTGGCTCAGAAAAAGGTTGAGAATGGAGGATTGCCTTGGGGGTCCGCACTTCGGCAATCATGAAACACAGCTCCAAACTCGAAAGTGGAGGACACATGAACAGCCCTAAGCAATAACATTCATGTGGCTCCGACAAAGGGTGAGAATGGAGGATTTCCTTGAGGGTCCTCACTTAGGCAATCATGAAACACAGCTCCAAACTCGAAAGTGGAGGACACATGAAAAGCCCTAAGGGTTAATCTCACAGTCGATCCCACTGTGACTGAGAAT
>NC_016091.4:27304233-27305600 GCF_000004515.6 Glycine max
GGAGGATTGCCTTTGAGGGTCCTCACTTAGGCAATCATGAAACACAGCTCCAAACTAGAAAGTGGAGGACACATGAACAGCCCTAAACAATAACATTCATGTGGCTCCGAAAAAGGTTGAGAATGGAGAATTGCCTTGAGGGTCCTCACTTAGGCAATCATGAAACACAGCTCCAAACTCGAAAGTGGAGGACACATGAACAGCCCTAAGCCATAACATTCATGTGGCTCCAAAAAAGGGTGAGAATGGAGGATTGTGTTGAGGGTCCTCACGTAGGCAATCATGAATCACAGCTCCAAACTCGAAAGTGGAGGACACATGAACCGCCCTAAGCAATAACATTCATGTGGCTCCGAAAATGGGTGAGAATGGAGGATTGCTTTGAGGGTCCTCACTTAGGCAATCATGAAACACAGCTCCAAACTCGCAAGTGGAGGACACATGAACAGCCCTAAGCAATAACACTCATGTGGCTCCGAAAAAGGTTGAGAATGGAGGATTGCCTTGAGGGTCCTCACTTAGGCAATCATGAAACACAGCTCCAAACTCGAAAGTTGAGGACACATGCACAGCCCTAAGCAATAACATTCATGTCACTCCGAAAAAGGGTGAGAATGGAGGATTGCCTTGAGGTTCCTCACTTAGGCAATCGTGAAACACAGCTCCAAACTCGAAAGTAGAGGACACATGAACAGCCCTAAGCAATAACATTCATGTGGCTCCGAAAAAGGGTTAGAATGGAGGATTGCCTTGAGGGTCCTCACTTAGGCAATCATGAAACACAGCTCTAAACTCGAAAGTGGAGGACACCTGAACAGCCTTAAGCAATAACATTCATGTGGCTCCGAAAAAGGGTGAGAATAGAGCATTTCCTTGAGGGTCCTCGCTTAGGCAATCGTGAAACAAAGCTCCAAACTCGAAAGTGGAGGACACATGAACAGCCCTAAGCAATAACATTCATGTGGCTCCGAAAAAGGGTGAGAATGGAGGATTCCTTGAGGGTCCTCACTTAGGCAATCATGAACCACAGCTCCAAACTCGAAAGTGGAGGACACATGAACAGCCCTAAGCAATAACATTCATGTGGTTCCCAAAAAGGGTGAGAATGGAGGATTGCTTTGAGGCTCCTCACTTAGGCAATCATGAACCACAGCTCCAAACTCGAAAGTGGAGGACACATGAACAGCCCTAAGCAATAACATTCATGTGGTTCCGAAAAAGCGTGAGAATGGAGGATTGCTTTGAGGCTCCTCACTTAGGCAATCATGAAACACAACTTCAAACTCGAATGTGGAGGACACATGAACAGCCCTAAGCAATAACATTCATGTGGTTCCGAAAAAGGGTGAGAAAGGAGGATTGCTTTG
>NC_016091.4:27320880-27323742 GCF_000004515.6 Glycine max
AGGGGTCCTCAACTTAGGCAATCATGAAACACAGCTCCAAACTCGAAAGTGGAGGACACATGAACAGCCCTAAGCAATAACATTCACGTGGCTCTGAAAAAGGGTGAGAATGGAGGATTGCCTCTAGGGTCTTCACTTAGGCAATCGTGAAACACAGCTCCAGACTCGAAAGTGGAGGACACATGAAATCCCCTAAGCAATAACATTCATGTGGCTCTGAAAAAGGGTGAGAATGGAGGATTGCCTTGAGGGTCCTCACTTAGGCAATCATGAAACACAGCTCCAAACTCGAAAGTAGAGGACACATGAACAGCCTTAAGCAATAACAGTCATGTGGCTCCGAAAAAGGATGAGAATGGAGGATTGCCTTGAGGGTCCTCACTTAGGCAATCATGAAACACAGCTCCAAACTCGAAAGTGGAGGACACATGAACAACCCTAAGCAATAACATTCATGTGGCTCCAAAAAAGGGTGAGAATGGAGGATTGCCTTGAGGGTCCTCACTTAGGCAATCATGAAACACAGCTCCAAACTCGAAAGTGGATGACACATGAACAGCACTAGGCAAAGACATTCATGGGGCTCCGAAAAAGGGTGAGAATGGAGGATTGCCTTGAGGGTCCTCACTTCGGCAATCATGAAACACAGCTCCAAACTCGAAAGTGGAGGACACATGAACAGCCCTAAGCAATAACATTCATGTGGCTCCGAAAAAGGGTGAGAATGGAGGATTGCCTTGAGGGTCCTCACTTAGGCAATCATGAAACACACCTCCAAACTCGAAAGTGGAGGACACATGAACAACCCTAAGCAATAACATTCATGTGGCTCCGAAAAAGGGTGAGAATGGAGGATTGCCTTGAGGGTCCTCACTTAGGCAATCATGAAACACAGCTCCAAACTCGAAAGTGGAGGACACATGAACAGCCCTAAGCAATAACATTCAGGTGGCTCCGAAAAAGGGTGAGAATGGAGGATTGCCTTGAGGGTCCTCACTTAGGCAATCATGAAACACAGCTCCAAACTCGAAAGTGGAGGACACATGAACAGCCCTAAGCAATAACATTCATGTGGCTCCGAAAAAGGGTGAGAATGGAGGATTGCCTTGAGGGTCCTCACTTAGGCAATCATGAAACACAGCTCCAAACTCGAAAGTGGAGGACACATGAACAGCCCTAAGCAATAACATTCATGTGGCTCCCAAAAAGGGTGAGAATGGAGGATTGCCTTGAGGGTCCTCACTTAGGCAATCATGAAACACAGCTCCAAACTCGAAAGTGGAGGACACATGAACAGCCCTAAGCAATAACATTCATGTGGCTCCAAAAAAGGGTGAGAATGGAGGATTGCCTTGAGGGTCCTCACTTAGGCAATCATGAAACACAGCTCCAAACTCGAAAGTGGAGGACACATGAACAGCCCTAAGCAATAACATTCATGTGGCTCCGAAAAAGGGTGAGAATGGAGGATTGCCTTGAGGGTCCTCACTTAGGCAATCATGAAACACAGCTCCAAACTCGAAAGTGGAGGACACATGAACAGCCCTAAGCAATAACATTCATATGGCTCCGAAAAAGGGTGAGAATGGAGGATTGCCTTGAGGGTCCTCACTTAGGCAATCATGAAACACAGCTCCAAACTCGAAAGTGGAGGACACATGAACAACCCTAAGCAATAACATTCATGTGGCTCCAAAAAAGGGTGAGAATGGAGGATTTCCTTGAGGGTCCTCACTTAGGCAATCATGAAACACAGCTCCAAACTCGAAGGTGGATGACACATGAACAGCACTAGGCAAAGACATTCATGGGGCTCCGAAAAAGGGTGAGAATGGAGGATTGCCTTGAGGGTCCGCACTTCGGCATTCATGAAACACAGCTCCAAACTCGAAAGTGGAGGACACATGAACAGCCCTAAGCAATAACATTCATGTGGCTCCGAAAAAGGGTGAGAATGGAGGATTGCCTTGAGGGTCCTCACTTAGGCAATCATGAAACACAGCTCCAAACTCGAAAGTGGAGGACACATGAACAGCCCTAAGCAATAACATTCACGTGGCTCTGAAAAAGGGTGAGAATGGAGGATTGCCTCTAGGGTCTTCACTTAGGCAATCGTGAAACACAGCTCCAGACTCGAAAGTGGAGGACACATGAAATCCCCTAAGCAATAACATTCATGTGGCTCCGAAAAAGGGTGAGAATGGAGGATTGCCTTGAGGGTCCTCACTTAGGCAATCATGAAACACAGCTCCAAACTCGAAAGTAGAGGACACATGAACAGCCTTAAGCAATAACAGTCATGTGGCTCCGAAAAAGGATGAGAATGGAGGATTGCCTTGAGGGTCCTCACTTAGGCAATCATGAAAGACAGCTCCAAACTCGAAAGTGGAGGACACATGAACAACCCTAAGCAATAAGATTCATGTGGCTCCAAAAAAGGGTGAGAATGGAGGATTGCCTTGAGGGTCCTCACTTAGGCAATCATGAAACTTAGCTCCAAACCCGAAAATGGAGGACACATGAACAGCCCTAAGCAATTACATTCATGGGGCTCCGAAAAAGGGGGAAAAGGGAGAATGGCCTGGAGGGTCCTCACTTAGGCAATCTGGGAACCTACTTCCAAACTCGAAAAGGAAGGACACTTGACTAGCCCTAACCAAAAACTTTCTGGTTTCTCCAAAAAAGGGGGAAAATGGAGAATTGCCTTGAGGGCCCCCCCTTAGGCAATCTTGGACCCCAGTTCCAAATTCAAAAATGAAGAACACATGACCAGCCTTAACCAATACCATTCAGGTGGTTCCAAAAAAGGCGAAATCGGGCGACTGGCTTGAGCGTCCACATCTAGGGCATCCTGGAACGCGG
>NC_016091.4:27329581-27330948 GCF_000004515.6 Glycine max
TGTAATCATGAAGTCAGCTCCAAACTCGAAAGTGGAGGACACATGAGGAACCCTAAGCAATAACATTCATGTGGCTCCGAAAAAGGGTGAGAATGGAGGATTGCCTTGAGGGTCCTCACCTAGGCCATCATGAAACACAGCTCCAAACTCGAAAGTGGAGGACACATGAACAGCCCTAAGCAATAACATTTACGTGGCTCCGAAAAAGGGTTAGAATGGAGGATTGCCTTGAGGGTCCTCACATAAGGAATCATGAAACACAACTCCAAACTCTAGATGACACCTGAACAACGCTAGGCAATCATTAAACACAGCTCCAAACTCTAGATGACACCTGAACAACGCTAGGCAATCATTAAACACAGCTCCAAACTCTAGATGACACCTGAACAACGCTAGGCAATCATTAAACACAGCTCCAAACTCTAGATGACACCTGAACAACGCTAGGCAATCATTAAACACAGCTCCAAACTCGAAAGTGGAGGACACATGAACAGCCCTAAGCAATAACATTCATGTGGCTCCGAAAAAAGGTGAGAATGGAGGATTGCCTTGAGGGTCCTCACTTAGGCAATCATGAAACATAGCTCCAAACTCGAAAGTGGACGACACATGAACAGCCCTAATGCAATAACATTCAGGTGGCTCCAAAAAAGGGTCAGAATGGAGGATTGCCTTGAGGGTCCTCACTTAGGCAATCCTGAAACACACCTCCAAACTCGAAAGTGGAGGACACATGAACAGCCCTAAGCAATAACATTCATGTGGCTCCGAAAAAGGGTGAGAATGGAGGATTGCCTTGAGGGTCCTCACTTAGGCATCACGAAACACAGCTCCTAACTCGAAAGTGGAGGACACATGAACAGCCCTAGGCAATATCATTCGTGTGGCTCTGAATAAGGGTGAGAATGGAGGATTGCCTTGAGGGTCCTCACTTATGCAATCATGAAACACAGCTCCAAACTCGAAAGTGGAGGACTCATGAACATCCCTAAGCAATAAGATTCATGTTGCTCCGAAAAAGGGTGAGAATGGAGGATTGCCTTGGGGGTCCTCACTTAGGCAATCATTTAACACAGCTCCTAACTCGAATGTGGAGGACACATGAACGGCCTTAAGCAATAACATTCATGTGGCTCCGAAAAAGGGTGAGAAAGGAGGATTGCCTTGCGGGTCCTCACTTGAGGAATCATGAAACACAGCTCCAAACTCTAGATGACACTTGAATGAGGTCTGGATTTCCATATTCTTTGATCTTGATCCAAAAAGAGGCCAGAACGTCGCTGTGCATTTCACCAGACTCAGCTCCGACTTCTAGATGCACACCGAAAAACACGAGGTTCGGATAGATATGTGCTTCGGAT